>NC_135714.1:154546712-154778923 GCF_964656455.1 Halichoerus grypus | reverse complement strand
CTAAGGTGGGTGGAGTTAACCCCTGGTTGCCAGAGGGCCTTCTGGAGTGTGGGGGAGGGTCGGACTGACGCAGGTTCAAGTTTGCTGGGTTGGTGTGCTGGGTTAAAGATAGAGCTGAATTCTTCGGGACAGCAGAGGCAAAAGCTGAGCAGCTGCCGCCAGAGGGCGCCCGTCCCTCTCCCGGCCTCCGGACCCCTCCACACCTGGCAGCCCTTCGCCCTCCTTCCCAGTATTGAACAGGTAGTTAGAGACTGCGGGGTTTGAAGGTCAAGTAAATCGTTAGCGTCCTGAGGCAACTGCAGTCCAGCCTTGGCTCCATCCGTCGCTCACCTGCCTAGTCTCCATGCACATCCTTTTCATTTCTGTAGTCTGGCCCTCCCCCCAGGGAAGCCCCTCACCTCCCCCCTTACACCACCTCCCACTCCTCTCCCTGTGGGCCATAAAGTAGAAATGAAACAAATTTCCCATAACTGCTTTCCTACCACTAGGCATTTTGTAAGTTACTGTGTATATAAATTGAGGTCATTTAGAAATTTTATGTGACTTTCACTTGGAGTAAATCTTTTTAGTACTTAATAACAGTGTTGCTTGAAATTGTTTTCCTAGGGAGAAAACAGCAAGCCCACCATACCACAACCCCAATAGGCTTCATTTTTCTAACTTTAGAGTGACAGCTATTCAGTTTAAATAGCAAATGTCCAGGGGCGCCTGGGTGGCTCAGTCGGTTAAGCCGCTGCCTTCGGCTCGGGTCATGATCCCAGCGTCCTGGGATCGAGCCCCACATCCGGCTCCCTGCTCAGGGGAGAGCCTGCTTCTCCCTCTCTCTCTGCCTGCCGCTCTGCCTACTTGTGCTCTTTCTCTGTCTCTCTGTCAGATAAGTAAATAAAATCTTTAAAAAAAAAAAATCAAATGTCCATGTAATAATGTAGATGAGTCTAAATGAACAGGAAAATCTAGATTTTCCCAAATTCCTTCTTTTAAATTAATTAATTCAGAATGCTGTAGAAAATCGTTAGATCTTTCTTCCACGTTGTGGAAGAAAGAAATGACTGAGAAGATTGGAAAGAGAGAGGGAATCACAGAGGGGTGGGGATAGAAAAAGAAGTAGGAAGGGGCGCCTGGGTGGCTCAGTCCTTAAGCATCTGCCTTCAGCTCAGGTCATGATCCCAGGGTCCTGGCATCGAGCCCCGCATCAGGCTGCCTGCTCAGTGGGAAGTCTGCTTCTCCCTCTCCCACTCCCCCTGCTCGTGTTCCCTCTCTTGCTGTGTCTCTCTCAAAGAAAGAAAGAAAGAAAAAGAAGTAGGAAGATAAAGAGGGATATAGTGGGAGGAAGGCAGGGAGAACGCTGTGAGGAAGAGGGTAAGAGATGAAGGGGAAGGAGGAGGGAAGAGAGGCATGCTGGGTACTGTACCACCGGCCATGGTGGATTCAATGGGTGGAAAGTAGAGCATGGGTGTTGGTGCTTTAAGAGAGAGTTTTTCTTGGGGTGCCTGGGTGTCTCAGTTGGTTAAGCATCCAACTCTTGGTTTTCAGCTCAGGTCAGGATCTCAGGGTGTGAGATTGAGTCCAGCGTGGAGCTCACATGACGCTCAGCCTGGAGTCAGCTGGAGATTCTTTCTCCCTCTGCCCCTCCCCCAGCTCATGCACTCTCTCTTTCTCTCTCTCTCAAATAAATAAATAAATAAAAAGAGAGAGAGTTTTCCTTGACTATGAGGTAGAGTGTGAGGGTGAAATCAGAGGAAAAGCAAGGGGGAAAGTAATCATAGAGAAACTGCCTCTTCCACCATCTTTCTCAGGGCACATGCTCATCTTCTATATCCACAGCTGAAGAAATTGCAAAAGGAAGGTCCAGATCTATTCCTCTCACAAGGTGAGTGTGCTCCCATCTGTCACGCTGTCTGCTTCCTTTGCACATTTTCCCCACGTCATATGCTAACAGCAGCATCGTACGCCATCCTGGCACAAATACAAAAGGAGGACGCGAAATTAGAATGTGGGGGTGAGGGATAGAGTACAGCTTGTTTTCTGTTTTGGAAGTTGTGGTAATACGTAGGTTACTTTATTTTTTTAAAATCTGAATGTATTTTTGGGGCCCCTGGGTGGCTCAGTCAGTTAAGCATCTGCCTTCAGCTCAGGTCATGATCCCAGGATCCTGGGATCAGGCCCCACATCGGGCTCCCTGCTCAGCAGGGAGCCTGCTTCACTCTCTGCCCCCCACCCCCCACTTGTGCTCTCTCTCTCTCTCTCTCTCAAATAAGTAAATAAAATGTTTTTTGAAAATCTTAATGTATTTTCTTTTTAACTAATGTGTAACTTATGTAAAGTGCACTAAACATGACAGCTTTTTACATGTGTATTAGTACCGTGTAACCACCACAAACTAGATTAAGATACATGATGTTTCTGGACTCTGATAGGATCCCTATGCCCCCTCCCAGTCAGGAGCTCCCCAAAGGTAACCACTTTGCCAGTGTCTGTCCCTACAAATTGGCTTTGCCTGTTTGATTTACACATATGTGGGGGGTGGTGGGGAAGAGATCTGTGTGTTTGGGCTTCTTTTTCTCATCATTGTCTTTGAGATTCACCCATGTATGGTGTTGTATATAGTGGTAATTCATTCTTTTTCACTGGTGTGTATCATTCCATTCTGTGAACATATTCATACTTTATCCATTTTGCTGCTGATGGACATTTGGTTGTTTCTAGCTTTGGGTTATTATGAATAAAGCTGCCGTGAACATTCTTGTACATGTGTTTGGTGGACATAAACACTCGTTTCTCTACTATATATACCCAGGAGTGGAATTACTGAGTCAGAGGGTATAGGCATGTTTAGCTTTAGTAGGTAATGAACCCCTGGTTACTTTAATCCAAAGTGCCTTGGAGAGATAAGAATTCTCCATAGAGATTCTTATCTGTGGTTTTGTAGAAGACTTAGTAAATTATCAGAGGATGGGAAATAGTGAGGGACAGAAGGAGTAAACCAACGGGAGACTATAAAAGAAAAGAAACAGAGAAAGAAAGAAAACAGAAGGAGGAGACAGGAGTCCAGCACATGAAATGAAGATTTGGCTGTGGAATGTTGAGGTCAAGGCAAGTGAAGGTGGTAGAGAGGACACTGTGGCTATTTTTGGATGGTTCTGAGGAGTATTGAATATTCTCTTGCTGATCACAAAAGAGAAAAAAATGGAGAAGACAAAGCTTTTATAAGAGGATAAAATCATTTGGAACCATGTCATTTGCCTGTTAAAATGACTAAATTCATTTCCCCGAAGACAAAAACAAAAATAACTACCCCCTGAAATCTTGTTATGTGGCCATCCTGTGGTGCTGATGGTGACGCCTTATTGTAGATCAAAATTTAATGTCCCCAGCATGAATTTTCCAGTCTTATTTATCTAAAATGTATGTTTATTGAAACAGTTTAACTTAATTATTTTAGAGATCACATCCTAGAACAACTTTGTAAGCAAGTACCAAAGTAAAGTTAGACATGTTCTTCATTAACTTAAAATTTTCATATATAGATAGACAGATCCCATCTTACCAGTTAATCTTCAGCTTTCAGGATGACTGGACATCATGTGCCTTGGATACCGTTGGGGGAGGTCTGTTCCTCTTGTCTGGGTTAATTGAGCGAATCATAGCAAGGCTTTGGTTTGCCTTTTCAGATTCCCAGTGCTAAGAGGAAAGAAGGTAGCGTGAATGTGTGTAAATGCTGTCAGAAGTTTAAGATCCCCGCCCCCGTCTGTTGTTCTCAGTCCTAAATTGGTGGTTGGCCACCACCTAAGTAGGAGTAACACTTTTCTCTCTTATTCCTTTATTCATTTTTTACTAACATTTACTGAACACCTCCTCTGTATAAATAACTGTGATAGTTGCTCAGAGGAGATAAAAAAAGAATGACATGATTCTTCCCTCAAGGAACTTATAATCTTATAGGGTAACTCTAGGCATATAAAAGTAATTATAATATAAGGCAAATAAAAGAAGTAATATAATGGATTTATATAAAAAAGGGTAATGGAATCTGGGAAAGCATTGGCTTCTCAAAGAGTTTCTCAGAAGCTGTAGCGTTATAGTTGTGCCTTAAAAATGAAGAAATAGGATTTCAGTAGGTGGAGAGTGGAGGTGGGGCGAGAAAGAGCCTAAATATAGGCAAAGGTATGAAAGTACATGGCATGTAGTGAAAATAGGAAAAGTTCAGATTTGCTTTAGATAATTGATCTTTCTTAACACCTGCTAAACCCTGGCTTGAGAGAGCCACTCCCATTTGGAATTATCTCATTCAAGAGAGACCACAACATTTATATAGCAGAGAGCATTTGGAATACAATTGAACTGTCTTTTTTGGGGGGGGAGGGACAGAGGGAGAGAGAGAGAGAAAGAGAAAATCTTAAGCAGGTTCCACCCCAAGCACAAAGCTTGATGCGGTGCTCAGTCTCACATCCCCGAGATCATGACCTGAGCTGAAATCAAGAGTCGGATGCTTAACCGCCTTAGCCACCCAGGTGCCCCCAATTTAATTGTTTTAAACAGATATTTGAGTTGGTCCCATTACAGAAACACATGGAGAATTACATTTCCAGAGGTCTCCTGGTGGAGATGCCTTTGGATGTCCAGCCAACTGAGATCCTTTAGAAGAAGATTCTTTTGCACTTGCCCACTCTCTTCTCATTCCTGTCCTGCTGCCTGGTTGACCTGGTGAGTTTCTGAACATTGGCAACATTTTGTGAGACAGTCTTGGGATTCAGTTAAAATGAACACTCCCTCAAGACAAGGCTCTTTAGTTCACTTTTGGTGGTTTGGAGTTCATTCCTTTGATTCAATTCAATCAACAAGTATTTGTTGAGTGCCTACCATGTGCCAGACCAGGGTCTGAACCCTAAGGTACAGTAAATAAGGTAGATTGCCGTCTCCTAGAGCTTCCCTTCTAGTAGAGTGAGACAGACGATAACTAAAGAAATAAAAAAGAAAATTATCAACAAGAATAAGAGCACACACAGAATGAAAATAAGGTGACATAATAGTGAATGGGTGGCTTCTTCTATGGGTCATCTGAGATGGTGACATTAAACTGAGTTCTGAAGAAGCCCTCCATGCAAAGCTATGAGGGAAATGCATTCAAGGCAGAGGCCCAGCTAGTGCAGAGGCCCTAAGGCAGGACCAAGATTGGCATACTGGAGGAACAGAAACAAGGCGAATTTGTCCAGGGCACAGTGAGCAAACAGAGAGTGGGTATGAGATCTTAGAAAGAGAGCCCCGAGCAAGGTCACTGAGGACTTTGTGACTCAGGGGAAGGAATTTGGAATTTTTCCTAAGTGCAGTGTGCAATCACTGGAAAGCTTTAAGTGGAGGGATAATTGGATCTGGCATATATTTTTAAAAGGTCACTCTGTTGGGTTTGTGAAGAGGGGACAAGACTGGAATCAGGGAGACCAGCTGGATTGATACTGCAATGGTAAAACAAAGACTAATGGTGGCCTGGACTTGGGTAGCTAGTGGAGCTGTACCCGTAGAGATGGAGAGAAGAGAATGGATTGGATGCCTTGGGGACATAGATTCTACAAGCAATAAGGAAGATGAAAGAAAAAGATCTGGAAAATTTCTAGATCTTTGGCATAAGCAACTGAGTGGATCGTGCTGTCTTTTTCTGAGATAGGGCTGCCTGAAAGAGGAGCAGACTTGGATTGGGGAAGGGTAGAATCAAGAGTTCGATTCTGAGCAGGTTCACTTGAGATGCCTGGGAATCCATTCAGGTGTCATTCTAGAGTTCTGGGCAGAGGTCAAGGCTGAAAATACAGATCTGAGGAGCCATGAGGCAATAGGGTCAATAACCTAATGCTCTTCATTAAGCTGCTATTGCCTCTGTCTTCCTCTGCCAACACACTCTTCTTTCCAAACCCCTAACCCCACTCTCTCAAGCTTGGGAATCTGCCTTCTCTCTACAAATACAAGGACCTGAGCTGACCAAAGTCCTTACTGACCATGATCATTTTTCCATTTAGAATAGGATCACCTCCCCATCCATTCCCAACACCCTTTTCTCCATTCCCAGTCTGAGATACACCTGCACACACACACACACACATTCTCGTTCTTGCAGCAAATGTAGACATAAATACAGATTAAGGAAAGTTCACTGAATTTAACAATTGGGAAGGCTTCTAAAATACCAGATAATATAAATTTTAATGATCTTTGTACTGTTACTCAGATGGAAATATTGAACTATAGGTGGATCTAGGTTCTCATGCATAGCTTATCAGTGGCAGGGGCAGACGCTGAATCCAGTTGAGTGTCTCAGGTGGGAGACAGCAGAAGCATAGAACTACTATAGCTCACCCGTAACCTCTTCCATCACCAACTTGACCTGATATCTGCATTACACTACCTGTTGCTGTCATTTGGACCAGAGGAAGGAGGAATGAACTGTGATTCCAGAGCCCAGGCACCAAGTGCTGCTCTGAACCCAGAAACCAAAAGAAAGGAAAACAGTTATTGAGTACTTTTATGTAGCAAGAACTATGCTAGGTGCTCTGCAGGTTTCCTATCTTAGTTTCCACACACATCCTGTGAAATGATTCTTCTTTTTTTTTTTTTTAAAGATTTTATTTATTTATTTGACAGAGAGAGAGATAGCGAGAGCAGGAACACAAGCAGGGGGAATGGGAGAGGGAGAAGCAGGCTTCCTGCCGAGCAGGGAGCCCGATGTGGGACTCGATCCCAGGACCCTGGGATCATGACCTGAGCCGAAGGCAGACGCTTAACGACTGAGCCACCCAGGCGCCCGTGAAATGATTCTTCTTATCCCCATTTCACAGATGAAGAAGCAGGGACTCCGACTGGTAAATGACATCTTCAAGTTCGGAAATCAAGCCCAGCTCTGTTTGCTTCCATCATCCTCTGTGGTCTCTCCTCATTGTGTGTCCTTGGCCAGGCTTTTAACCTCTCCGGGCTGGGGTTTTCTCATTTATTAAGTGGGACATGGAAAAAAAATCCATTTTTATGGCCTCGTCTAGCTCTAATAGTCTGGGTTCTAAATGCCTTTAAATGTGTTTAATTTATCAGTTTTCTGAGCGAGAGTTTTGAACCATACTGTGACAAATGCTTTAGCCCGAGCATGATTTCCACCCCTTTGAGGCAGGAGAGGATAATGACCTCGAATTTGGAGCATCTGGCACAAGGGGTTTGTTATTCTGATGCCCAGAAGTAAAAGGCCACTGAGAAATACAAAGGATACTGTCATAGCTTCTTTGTTCCCTTGTTTACAGCTCTTGATTTCTTCTTTCCTTTCTTCATCACTGGAAAAGTCCTTCTCATTTTCTAAATCCTTGTGCTTTGAAGACCCGGTTGGCCAGAGGGATGTCAAAGGAGGCACAGGGTTAAATACAGGAGTGATTTTGTTCACTTCTAGCCGCAGAAGCTTGCCACCGTCACCCCAGACCTCGTGGGTGCTCTTGCCTCCAGTGTGAGGGCAGATGCTTGACGTTCCAGGGTCATCATTTCCTGTAGGCTCTGCCATCAGCAAAGGGCAAATGGCTCTTTTCTTAATTGATGTTTGCCGGCTTGGGGTCAGAAGAGCGTTCTGATGGCAGAAAGGAAAAGCTGCGCCAATCCAGCGGCGTGATGTTTTGGTCACAACCTATCTTCAGGGCAGAAGTTATCTTAGGGTTTGAATAAGTGGTTGTCTATTTATAACATGTTTTAAAACTCTAGAAAGGCAAGCCTTTTCCCTCTGAGTATCCTTTATTCAGGTGAAATTTATTATCCATCTTATTAATTTTTTTAAAGTTTATTTATTTAAGTAATCTCTACACCCAACGTGGGGCCCAACTCACAACCCGGTGGAGATCAAGAGCCGCATGCTCCCCCAACTGAGCCAGCCAGGCGCCCTTACCTTATTTTTTATAAAAGATCTAACATGAATGTCTTTTGTCATGAATGGATGTCATGGACTTTTTCTGCCTCTATTGATATGATTGTATGATTTTTTCTTCTTTAGTCTATTGATATGCTGGATTACATTAACTGACTTTTGCATGTTGAACTAGCCTTGTACACCCGGGATAAATCCCACTTGGTTGTGGTGTATAGTTCTTTTTATACATTGTTGGAATCAATTTGCTAATAATTTGTTAAAGGATTTTTGCGTCTATGTTCAGGAGAGATATTGGTTCGTAGTTTTCCTTTTTTGCAATGTCTTTGTCTGGTTTGGTATGAGGATAATGCTGCCCTCAGAATGAATTAAGAAGTATGTCCTTTGCCTCTGTTTTCTGGAAGAGGTGGTAGATAATCGATACGATTTCTTCCTTTAATATTTGTTGGCAGTCATCAGAGAAACCATCTGGGCCTGGTGCTTCCAGGTTTGAAAAGTTATTAATTATTTATTCCATTTCTTTCATTGATAAAGCCTATTCAGATTATATATTTCTCCCTGTGTAAATTTTGGTAGAAATTATTTTGGTAGAAACGCTTGTGTCTTTCAAGGAATTGACCCATTTCATCTACGTTATCAAATTTGTGAGCATAGAATTATTTATAATATTCCCTTATCATCCTTTTAATGTCCATGGGGTCAGTATTTATGATTTTTAATTATGTATTTACATAATGTATTTATTAATGTACATGGGATCTTTCATTTCTGGTATTAGTAATTTCTATCTTCTCTTCATTTTACTTGGTTAGTCTGGCCACAGGTTTATCGATTTTATTGATCTTTTCAAAGAATCCACTTTTAGTTTTGTTGATTTTCTTTATTGATTTTCTGTTTTCAATTTCATTGATTTCTACTCTAATTTTTGTTATTTCTTTTCTTGTGCTTACTTTGGATTTAATTGGCTCTTTAGGTTCTTTACCTTTTTTTTTTTTTTTAAGCTCCATGTTGGGCATGGAGCCCAACATAGGATTTAAACTCATGACCCTGAGATTAAGAGTGAGATGCTTAACCAACTGAGCCACCCAGGTGCCCTAATTTACTCTTCTCTTTGAGTTTCCTAAGGTGGAAGCTTAGATGATCGGTTTCAGGTCTTCGTTCTTTTCTAATATATGCACTCAATGCTGTAAGTGTCCCTTTATGCACTGCTTTCACTACATCCTACAAATTTTGATAAGTTGTATTTTCATTTAGTTCAAAATATTTTAAAATTTCTCTGGAGACTTCTTTGACCCATGTGTTACTTAGAAGTATGTTTGTTCTCCAAATATTTTAGAATATCTTTATGTTATTGATTTCTAGTTTAATTTGGTTATGCTTTGAGAGCATGCTTTGTATAGTTGCTATTTTTTTTAATTTGTTAAGATGTGTTTATGGCCCAGAATGTGGTCTGTCTTGGTGAATATTCCGTGTGACCTGAGGGGAATGTGTTTTCTGTTGTCGTTGAGTGAAGTAGTTGGTAGATGTCAATTATGTCCAGTTGATTGGTGATGTTGAGTTCACCTTTGTCCTTACTGATTTTCTGCCTGCTGGACCTGTCCGTTTCTGGCAGACGGCCATTGAAGTGTCCAACTATAATAGTGGATTCATCTATTTCTCCTTGCAGTTCTGTCCATTTTAGTCTCACATATTTTGACACTGTTGTCAGGCACATACACACTAAGGATTATTATGTCTCCTTGAAAAATTGACTCCTTTAGCATTATGTAATACCTCTCTTTATCCCTGATCATTTTCCTTGCTCTGAAGTCCACTTTGTCTGACAGTAGTGTAGCTACTCTAGTTTTCTTCTGATTAGTGTTAGCATGGTATATGTTTTTCTATCTCTTGGATTTTTTTAAACTATTACATGAAATCTATCCCTGATGAAATTATTACTTTGGAAAATATAACTACTCTTGCAGTATAGTAAGCTATTTTCAGTCATTCATACTTTAGTATGAATTAGTATATAAGATCCTTTTAAAGGTAAAGATAATTTTACATGGAAGGAAATGGGGAAGCTGTAAGAGATTAAGGGTCTGTAACTGAGACAGGAAGATGGAAGCTCCATAGAGAGAAAGGAGAGGTAGTCAGATGTAAAAGGCAAATCTTGTGCTCTTTGAGATTTATGCACAAGGCTGATATAGCCTGAATGCTTTAGAGCTTTCCTTTCGAAGTGAGTTTGTTAGCAGTTCTGCACTGAGTGTAGACTTGGGTATGGAGGGGTAGTTAGGAATGCACAAGGGCTCCAAGGAATGACCTGGTGACACCTAGTGGCTCCTCATAGGTCTATCTTAGAACTTGCTGTGGTTTCTCTCACTAAGCTTGGGAAATTGAGGGAAAGACAAAACTGATTCCCAGGCTTATTCCCCACGGTTCCCTTTTGCTTCCTTCTTTTAGCCACATCCTCTTTTATCATCCTAAACCCTTTTTACTCAGACTGCATCAAGATAGCACCAGTATGTCTAGCTGTGCTCAGCTCCAAGAAGCAGGACGTTCTTTCAAAGCCCACTTCCTGTCAGCGTCTCAGGTTTGAGAGGATCTGTCCAGGCAGGACTGGCCTTCCAGCCAGGCTGAGCACGTGTTGTGTCCTGATGGTGTGATCTGAGGAGTGCCAGCAAGGTTGCCACATCCAAAAAATTTATTTTCTACGCATGCCTAAAATTCCACTCTTAATGATTCAGACCTGTTAACACCTGGTGCCTGGAAGGAAAAGACACAGAAAGAAGATACTGGCTGTTTCCTTCCAATTTTGCTTCATGAATACCCATGACTAGCATTATAAAGGGACTTTTTTTTAAGATTTTATTTTTAAGTAATCTCTATACCCAATGTGGGGCTCAAACTCACAATCTTGAGATCAAGAGTCCCATGCTCTACCAACTGAACCAGTCAGGTGCCCCTAAAGGGACCTCTGAGTATACAAATTGGAATGCCTTACAAATTGGCAGTAAATGCCAACAATATTCAGTACAAGGCCTCGAGGCTTTGGGGCAGGAGAGAGAATCAAAGAGGCTTTCAGTGACTATTTCTCAGGGAAAAGGGTAACAGCAATGAGCTGGGTTTGACCAAATTCAGACTAGATCATGCCATTTAATATATGGTCAATTAAATATCCTTGTTTGTATTCAGTATGCTCTATTACTTATATTCATGTAAAAGCAGACGAAATAAAGTTGCATGCTCGCATCCCGCTATCTACTTTGTCTTTATTGCACCATATTTATTGTTACAGTATGATTTGGTAGCTTGACTAAAGTTCTGCTGAGTATTCCCATGACCACTTACTCTAATCTTTCTTCTTCCCATCTGTCTCCCATTCTTTTCTACTCTTCTCCTGTCAACCAATTCATATATAGATACCCCACAGTGATCCACACACATTGTTACTTTATGAAAATGGCCGCCTGTGGACATTCATGAAGATCAAATGCAGACCCATTTTTGCCAAACTTGGCCCAGGCCATAGCTCTAACTCCTATTTCTGGAGCCTTCTAACCAGCCCCCTCAGGCTCTGCTACCTGCAATCCTCCCACGTGCATTTTGATAGCCCATCTAGGGAAGCTTGTCATTCAGCGGGGCAAAGTGGAAATATCCCTGGTCACAGTCAGGAGGTTTGGGTTTGGCCTCCTGTTCCACCATTTTCTACATATAAAGGATTCTCTGACATAAATAGAAATTAACTACTTCTACAAGAGAAAGAAGATCTTACCACGTGGAATGAAAAACGTGAAGAATATGCCAACGTTCAGAGCAGCATTATTCACAATAGCCCAAAGGTGGAAACAACCCAAGTATCTATCAACAGATGAATGGATAAACAAAATGTAGTATGTTTATACAATGGAATATTATCCAGCCATGGAAAAGGGATGGAATTCTGAGACATGCTGCAATATGAATGAACCTTGAAAATATTATGCTATGTGAAAGAAGCCAGACACAAAAGGACAAACATTGTATGATTCCATTTATATTAAATATCTAGAATATGCAAATTCCTAGAGACAGTAAGTAGATTAGATGTTAGTGGAGGTTGGATGAATGGGGGTGTGGGGAATTATTGTTTAATAGGTACAGCATTCCTGTTTAAGGTGATGAAAAATTATGGAAATAGTGGTGATGGTTGCACAATATTGAGAATGTAATTAATGGCACTAAATTTCTCACTTAAAAATGGTCAGTTTTTTTAAAAGATGTATTTATTCACTTTAGAGAGAGACAGAGAGAGAGTTGGGGGGGAAAGGAGGGCACAGAGTCTTAAGCAGACTCCATGCTGAGTGTGGAGCCTGAGGTGGGCTCGATCCCACGACCCTGGGATCATGACCTGAGCCAAAACCAAGAGTCAGACGTTTAACTGACTGCACCACCCAGGCATCCCTAAAAATGGTAAGTTTTATGTTATATATATTTTGCCACAATAAAAAGATAGTAAAAAAAAAAAAACCCTAGGAATTTAATAACAAAACTATAGATGTAACTTAAGATGCATGGCATGGGCATAGACTCACAGAGCTAGGAAAAGAGTAAAAACTTAGTGGAAACACAAACATGAAGGCCTAGAATCAAGAAAACACAACTTGTTTGGGAATGGCAACCTAGATAAAGGGAAGTTACCAGGAGCAGAGCAACAAGTAAAGCTGGAGGGATGAGTAGATGTCAGGTCAGGAAAAGCCTGTGTGCTGAGTGAGAGTGAACCTGACCCAGGAAAGGGTTCTTAAGTAGGAGGAACATACGTATGATGAGGCTTGCCTGTGAAACAGAGCACTCCTGCAAGTGTGGGGCATGGAGTGTACAAGAATAATAGTAAAGCAGAGTGATGAGCATGAACACTACCAGGTTAAGCTAGGCAAGAAATAGTAAGTGTGGCCCATGTGCACCACTCCTCTGCACCATATACAAGGCCCCCAAGATCCAGGTTCAGTTATCTTGGTTTTCTTACCTGCCTTCACATAAGCTTTACTCTGTTCTAACGGGGAGGAAGTCCACGTGGGATTTAACTCAGTTGACAAGAATGATCTGTGTGAGCCCTGGAAGCTCTAAGCTAAATGTCTCTCTTGCTGGCAAGGTTCTACCAGGAAAAGGCCCTAATAAGGGAAATACAAGAGGGGTGTTTCCCTGCAGTCTGAGAAAATTCTGATTGCCTCACCCGTGCCCTGAAGCTGCCTGTCCTACTTCTCCTACCCAGACTGGGTGAGCCTCTCTCAGCTCTGAAAGAATGTACTGCCTCCCTTCTGCCGCCTGCTAGGTTTGGTCTTCCTGCCCATTTCCCCTCCCCACTGCCCTGGGACATGTGTGTGGACCCTGCTTCTTACTGAGCCACCCTGCTGCCCATGGCTTGCCACTCACTAGCCCTGCTGTCCTGTTGGAGCCTCTGCTCCTAACCCACAAGGGGCTGCCCCTTCTGTCCACCTTTCACTGGGGTGCTCCCAGCTTGGCTCCGTGCCAGCAGCCTCCCAGCCTTGAGACTCTGTTAAACCACCTCCCCAGGTCTGGTGGTGTGCTGGAGTTTCGACTCTGGGTTCAGTGACCTCGTGTTGGTAGCTTGAGATCGGCCACGGCGGGAGTATCTGCACCACAGAAATCCGTAAACACCACAAATCAGAGCTTTTCTTTCTGGAGGTCCTTTTAATCGGTGCACCACTGACCTGGCTTCTGGTTCTTTCAGAATTTAAACAAACAAACAAACAAACAAACAAACAAACAAACTGATCCAGAAGTGTCAGACAGGGCTTCATTTATCTCAGAGATCTCCTGGGTCCTCATCACCTCAGAAGGCAGGAGGCAGGGCTCAGTGAAAATCTGGAGCTTCTCATCCCACCCATGTAGTAAGGTTAATTGGAAGAGACTGGCTCCGTTCAGAGACCACATTCCACCCTTGTGGGGCATCCTCCCCAAGCTGCAAGGGCTCTCATCAGCCTCTTGCACTAAAGCTGACTTCTTCAGCAGGAGGGCATTTGTGTGTGCCCTCTAGGGATGGGGGTCCTGCTTCCTGGAATTCTCAACCCATATTCTTTCTGCCCATGCTCCTGAGGTTCAAATGCGAGGGGTGCTGCCCTCCTCCCAGGCATTTGGACACATCTTCAAGCCCTTCCTGCAGCAGGCTGGACACATCAGATACATTATTTATGAAGCCTCTAGGCTATTTTATCTCATTAACATCCCTGGTTTCAACTAAAAAGGCCTGGATGGTGTTAAAGGACAGAAGGAAGAAAGTTGTCATCAGTTTGGTTTGACTGGGTTTAAGTTGTTCGGGTTTTGGTACATGTGAGATGGTATACATTCTACCATTGCTCTTGCCATTGGGTGGGTGCAATTTTCATGAGATTACCCTTGAATCCTGTGATGGGTTGAATTGTGTCTTCTCTCTGCTCCCCCAAATTAATAGATTAAAGTCCTAATCATCGGTACCTCAGATCATGACCTTATTTGGAAATACGGTTGTTGTGGACATAGTTAGAGAAGATGGAGTCATACCGGAGTAAGGTGGGCCCCTAATCCAATATGACTGTCCTTATGTAAGGGGACCGTTTGGAGACAGGCACACGTATAGGAAGAACATCATGTGAATGTGAAGATGGCCATCTACAAACCAGGAGAGGGGCCTGGAACAGATTTTTTTTTTCCCTCACAGCTTTCAGAAAGAACCAACCCTGCTGATACTTTGATCCTCGACTTCCAGCTTCCAGAACTGTGAGAAGATACATTTCTGTTTAAGCCACCCAGTCCGTGGTACTTTGTTAAGGCTGTCCTAGCAGAGTAATACACCTCCCCTACCCCCCGCCCCTCAAACTTATTTCCTTTTGTGTCCCACCAGGGTTTGCAGACAAGTAAAATTATCATAGTTCACACTACAGCCTGAGAATTTTTTCTTTTTAGATAACTTTTTTTTTATTACTTAGAGTGAGCTGAAACTGACGTATTGCAATGTCATCCAAAATTAGAACTAGTCCCAACACTTTGGCAGTGTTTAAAAAGTTATTTAATGAAAATAAAGGAATCTTAAGACATATTAAACTCTATAAACTATTTATATTCCTCCAAAGTTTCTTTATATTTGTGAACACATACATTTTCACAGGGTTGGAATCAATGGCCATGCGCTTCCTTTTGTTTTCTTTTCTTTTTTTAAGTAGGCTCCAGCGCCGCGCAGAGCCCCGAGGCAGGGCCTGAACTCAGGACCTGAGGAGCTGATCAAGACCCAAGCTGAGATGGAGAGTCAGGTGCTTAATCCACTGAACCACCCAGGTGCCCCAGCCATGTGCTTTCTTGTGTTCTATGTTTTTCATTTAACGTTATTTGTTAGAAACCATTCGACACAATGATACTATTCATATTATTTAAAGAGCTACATATTGTTTTTGTGCCTTTCACGTATTATTAGTCATTTGTTATTTTCTAATTTTTACTATGAATACTTTTGTATAAGTTCCCTTTTTTACTCTTTTGAACTATTTCCTTGAGGTGTATGCCCAGAAGAGAAAGCCCTGGATTCCAGTTTCCTAGTTCCTGTTACATTTTTTCCCATATTCTCTAGACAGATTGAGCCCATCTGTGGTTTTACCAGAAATAAAAATTAAGTGCAGATTTCTCCATAATCTTGACGTCATTTCGTCTTACAATTAAAAAAGTATTTTTCCGAGTTTAAAAAGCTTTCCTTAGTCTCCAAGTTCCTTTAGTTTTTACTTATGTCACTACTGGGGGGCGGGGGGGCCTCAGGGACTTTTAAAGCATCTGGGTTTATTCTGATACTTTACTGAGATAAGAGCGATATGCAACAGACGCCAGCTCGCTGGGGTGGCCCTGGGTGGTCGGCCTTCCCTCCGGGCTGCAACTCCCACCGCCGCTGCGAGCGCCCCCACCCCGAGCCCCGGTGCTCCCTTTGGAACGGCGCCCACCAGGGGTCAGCGTCCGCCCAGCCTTGGGCTCTGGCTTCCCACAATGCACCGGGCTCCGTAGTCCGCGCGCCGGGAGGTGACCGAGCGGCGGCCGCAGCTGCGGAGCCGGGTGGAGGGTTTGCGGGGCGCGGGCGTGGCGGGAGGGGGGCGTGGCGTCCTGGGGGCGGGGCGGGGGCGGGGCCAGAGGCCGCCGCCTCCACTGTCGGCGGCAGCTGTGCCCCTCCTGCGGGCAGCCGCCGGGGCTTAGGTCGCACCCTTCTCAGCCTCGGAGACCTGTCCACCTGGCGCTGTAGCAAGGTAGGGGGGCTTCTCAGGACCATCCTTTTTTGGGGGGTGGGTGGGTGTAGAGTCTTTTCTTGTTCAAACTGGAGAAGACTTCAGCTGCCAAAATTTCGGCATGGAGCAATCAGGTTGGCTCAGAGAGGTCTGTTTTAAAACTCTTTTGTTTGCATCCCTTTCTTGGTTCCCTCCAGTCTACTGGGCTATGGGAAGCCTGATTTGGGGAGTTTGTGCCTGGGTAATTTCAAGCTCTTGGTTCATCCGTTTTGCCTTGTGTGTGGATGCAAACTCCGGGGTGGGGTTAGAATGTGGGAGAACTTGTGTGGGTGTGGGCTGGGTTTCTTCGGATGTGTGCATGTGTGAGAACTCAGGAAAATTTAGATGTCTGTCGGGGTCTGTTTCACTAGCGGGTGGGGATCCTGAGCCCCCGCGGTTTCAGGTACTCGGCGAGCGGTGTCTGTCACGTGCGCCGCCTGCGCCACCCTATCCGGAGGTGGCTATCCTGTGATAGTGGGTGTCCTCGAGTTCTAATGGACCCAAACACACCGCACCCCAGGACTACTGCCCAGGACACTGCTTCCTGGCAGTCCCTGCTGCCACAGCCAGAGCCCCCTCACATCACAGCTGACCCTAGTTTGGAGATCCTACAATTTGAGCTTTCCAAAAAATAAAGTTTGGCAGATTGAATGCACTGGAATAGGGGGGCACCTGCGATAACTTAAGCTTGTTGGTGTCTGTCCTCCTCAGCCTGTTTCTGGGTCACACCGCAAGGCTCCATTCATTCAGCCTCACTTCCTGGTAATAATACTCCCCCTGGTAATAATGCCAACCCCAAATAATCCCAACCTGAAAACTCCAGGCTGCGGTTCTAAAAATGAAGTCCTTTTGCCTGCATCTAAAGGCTCAGAAAAGCTCTTTAGTCCTCTGATCCCTATCCCCAATGTAAAATAAATTATATTTTTAAAGGTATATATATATATTTTAAAAACCCTCACCCTATGTTATATCCATTCCAATAATTATCAATTGATTGATTTTACTTGTGAAATCCAAGCAGTTTCATTTATTGTTTAATAATAAAGATTTAGAAAACTGAAAGATATATTCTTCAGATGAACACGATCCTAATTAGCAAATCAGCTTATCATAAAAAGCAGAAGCTGGGAAATCAGACAAGCTTGATTCTAAAACATTTCTGCCTCTAAGAAGAGAACGTTGGATGATTAAATTTTCTTTATCGTTCCTTCCAAATGTAAAATGCTACGAATGCACACAGATTCCTTTTTTGCTAGATGCACCTCTTGACTGGAGATAACAATCAAAAATAAGAAAAGTCTTTCAAACTGTTATCACCTTTTAAAAAAAGATTTATTTATTTTAGAGAGAGAGCATGCACAGGGGGCCGGGGCAGACGGAGAGGGAGAGAGAGAATCTCAAGCAGAGTCTGCACTGAGCTCAGAGCCACCAGGGGTCTAGATCTCACCACCCTGAGATCAGGGCCTGAGCCAAAATCAAGAGTCAGACTCTTAACTGACTGCACCACTCAGGCACCCCTCAAACTGTTATCACCTTACCTATGTCCAAGGAAAGAGGGTAGGTCTAGAAATTGTTAGGATTCTAAATTTTTGTTAAGCAGAAATTCTTAATGGTCCTTAACCCTGTCTCTGGGTACTTTGCTCCAAAGTGTTAGTTCTCTATCAAAATGTGAAATTATGAATTTCTCATTATGTATAAAATTCTTTTTGGAAAAGATTTGTATTCTCCACATTTAACATTAATATTTATTTTTTAAATATTTTATTTAGTTTATTTGAGAAAGAGGGACAGTGAGCAAGAGAGAGAGAGAGAGAGAAGGAGCCAGGGAAGGGCAGAGGGAGAGGGAGAGGGAGAAGCAGACTCCCCACTGAGCAGGGAGCCTGACATGGGGCTCGATCTTGAGAATCCAGGATCATGAGACTCTGGGATCATATCCTAAGCTGAAGGCAGACGCTTAATCGACTGAGCCACCCAGGCACCCCAACATTAATATTTATTTTAAAGCATTGTGTATTTATGAGTAAATACATACAAATCTTTAAAAAACTAAAAAGAAAAAAATTGTCTTAGTATACATCAGTGCTTCCCATCACGAGGTCCTCAGTTAGCGTCAATAAACCCAAAGATAAAACCAAAATCTAGTTAAGTCATTAATAGTCACCAACACCCATAAGAACTAGAGGGCACTGTGTGAAGCTTAAAAGGAGCAGTTTAAGGAGATGTTAAAGATAACTTTGCACAGTAGATTATAAGCATCAGTGAGCCCGTAGCCTCAAGAGAGTCATATGGAAAGACATTGACACCCACGAAAAGAAACTTAAATACAAATTCATGGACTCACTAAAAATAAGCAGATCAAATGTTTCCCACATCAACTGTAAATCTATGCATTTTAGGTTAACTTAAACAGTTAGCCCATTGCTTTTACAATCTTCCAATGTCCTTATGACTTCAAAAACAGCATAGCCGACATAGTTCTTTCTTCTGAAGGAGGTAAATTGAAAAATTGACCCCTAGCCACAGGCTGGAGTTTACAGGAGTTAGCACAAATGAGCAACTCATAATTTACTCCTTTCTTGAGCATTTATCAAGCACCTACTAAATGCAAGACTGGACTCACTGCTTTAGTCCACTCTTAGTGAAAAATAGCTGTAGGTAGGATCTCTTATTGGGGGCTGTGTCTTCAGGACCATATAATTAGGGGCCAGGATATTTCTCACTCACTAAGGAAGCAAAAGCATCTTTCAGAAGAACTGTGAAGACCAGAGGACCTCAATTTAAAGACACACCATTTATTTTGGAAGGAGACGGGATAGAGGCAGTACCTCTAAATATTTCCCCTTTGGTTTCTAGCCCTTGTGATGCCAGTTAACAACAACAACAACAACAAACCCTCTTCATTATATAGCATGATACTAGAATTATTCTAATAATAGAGTCATGTAATATGACTTTGTAATAATCCCAACTTTGTAATAATAAAAACACCACCCTATTTATTCGTATTCATATATTTATTCAATAAACATCCTAACACTGTGCTAACACTGGAAATTCAAACAATCATCTAACTGCTGGCTTTAAGAAGCTGATTTAGTTGGGGAAATCAACCCACAGATAATTATAAGACAGTGTGTGCTTGGTATGGTGATATCTGCTCTCGCTGCTGTGGGCTCCTCTTCTGGTCTGGTGGGGTCAGAAAAGGCCTTCTGGAAAAGTCAGTGCCTGAAATTCATATTAAAAGATGACTTTTAGCCAGGAATGGGGGAGGGGTTCTCCAGGGAGAGGGGACAAGTATGAATAAAATCTTGGCGGTAAAGTGGCAAGATAGGAGGCCCGGAAAGATTAGAAATAAGACTGAAGAGAGAGGTAGGGGTCAGATCAGAGAAGGCATGTAAGGGTGAGGGGAGCCACTGAAATCTTTAGTGGGAGAACGACGGGATCGTATGTGCTTTAGACAGTCCCTCCGAAACCTGAGTGAAGGCTAGACCTAGAAGGCCAGGAGGCAGGTGGAGTAATAGTGATTAGAAAAGCAATGATAAGGGGCCTGGGTGGCTCAGTTGGTTAAGCGTCTGTCTTTGGCTCAGGTCATGATCCCAGGGTCCTGGGATTGAGCCCCGAGTCGGGCTCCCTGCTCAGCGGGGAGTCTGCTTCTCCCTCTGCCTCTTCCCTCTGCTCATGCTCTCTCTCTCGCTCAAATAAATAAATAAATCTTTAAAAAAAATAGAAAAGCAATGATGAGGGCTTAGCATCTGTAGAATGGCTTTCTCATATATTATTTTGTTTGGGTTTTAGAACCACCCTTTGCAATCAGTAGGTTAAGATTCATATCTTCATTTTCTAAGTGCTTACCTCAGTGCTTTGTGCAACATCATCCTTCACCCTTGTAAAAACTCTGCAAATTAAGCGTTATTAGGTCACTTTACAGAAGCTGATACTGAGACCAGGTCCAGTGTCTAGTGAGGGATTCATTCTGAACAGCAAGTGGGTCCTGCTCCTCTCAAGAATGAGGCAAGACAACCCTTCTCGGCAAATCTATACCCTAGAAACAGCTCTCAGGAGTCAGCATGGCGATGAGCCTATTGCAATGCCCACCTTCTTATGTGGCTCTGTCTCTGCATTTAAAAGTCCCATTGAACAAAACAGTGTGGCAGTTCCTCAAAATAGTAAACAGAATTACCATGTGATCCAGCAATTCCAGTTCTCAGTGTTTAGCCAAAAGAAGTGAAAGCAGGGTCTCCAACAGATGTTTGTATGCCTGTGTTGATAGCAGCATTATTCACAATAGTCAAAAGGTGGAACGACTCAAGTATCCACCAGTAGGCGAATGGATAAATACGATGTGGTCTGTCCATACAATGAGATATCATTCAGCCTTAAGAAGGAAGGAAATTCTGACATGTGCTTCAATATGGTGAGCCTTGAGGCCACCATGCTAAGTGAAGCAAGCCAGTCACAAAAGAACAAATATTGTATGCTTCTATGTATGGTAGAGTCAGAAAGGAGGCTGGTGGTTGCCAGGCACGGGGGAGGAGGAGAATGGGAAACTGCTGTTTAATGCGTAGAGTTTTTGTTTGGGAAGATGAAAAGAGTTCTGTGGATGAGCGGTGGTGACAGTGGCCTGGTAGTGTGAACGTGCTTAATGATGCTGAACTATACACTGAAAAATGGCTGAAGTGATCAATTGTATTTTACCACACACACACACACACACACACACACACACACACACACACAAGTCCTATTGAGCATCACATTATGGTCAGATGACCAAAGTCCAGAAACTTAATAAATTTGTGATAAGAAGACTAGGAAGTGCGAGTCAAAAAGTAAAGCAGACATCTCGGAAAACCCAGCCCGAGAAAAGAATGCTGGCTGGATTCCCGGAGGACAGATCACAGAAGTGTAAAGTTAGAAGGTTCCAGAAGCACCCACCGTTTAGTTCAACCTCCACCTTTCACAGATGAGCACAGGGAGGCCCAGAGTCACCGAGTGGCTTGCCCAGGGTCACAGAGCCAGTTCAGGCAAAGGGAGAAGTCAAAGCAAAAAGCTGGCCTCTGCCAGACAGTCGTGCCTGCTATTGACAAGGAACCTCTTTGAACTGACAGAGGTTTGCTCTGGCTTTCTTTTTCTTTTCTTTCTTTCTTTTTTTTTTTTTAAGATTTATTTATTTATTTGAGAGAGAGAGACAGAGTAAGGGAGGGGGCAGAGGGAAAGGGATAGAAAGAATGTCAAGCAGACTCCCCGCGGAGTGCAGAGACCAACGTGGGACTCCATCTCACAACCCTGAGATCATGACCTGAGCTAAAATCAAAAGTTGGTCTCTTAACCTACTGAGCCACCCAGGTCCCCCCCCCACCTTTTTTTTTCATCTGGCTTTCTTTTTAAGCAGAGAGAGAAACCAAGCTTTCCGTCTTGATCGGTCTTGCTGCAGTCAATTCATAGGATTACAATTACTGAAGAAATTTGGGTGCTTAGAATTGGTGTTGGGTTGCTGGCTTTGTCTAGGTAGCAAGGTGGGAAAGTGCTGATGGGTTAGAGTTTATTCATTCATTCATTCTCAAATATTTGAGGGCCTATGTCATTCCAGATATCCTCTCCAGTTTCCAGTCTTTTTTCATCAAGTAACAGCTATCTGGCAGCTTTATTCTAGATGCTGCCCTGACAGTCACCCTTAGACATAAACTCTAAGTTACATTAACCTTCACTGACTTACAGAAAGGTCAGTAAGGGAACAGATATAATTGGAGGGGAAGTGACATGAG
The DNA here is from genome assembly GCF_964656455.1 of Halichoerus grypus. Taxonomy (NCBI): domain Eukaryota; kingdom Metazoa; phylum Chordata; class Mammalia; order Carnivora; family Phocidae; genus Halichoerus; species Halichoerus grypus. The sequence goes on along the minus strand of NC_135714.1, from coordinate 154,757,024 downwards.
GGGAAGTAGGAGGGTGGCAGATGCCCAAGAGAGTTGTGATTCCAGCGAGGAAGCCACACAGAGCTAAAGGATTCTCACTGGGACGTGTGTCTAGGGGCTGAGGATGCAGCAGGATGGGAGTCCTGCTCATGTAACTTGCCCCTGGCACAGACGAGTGTGGGGACTGCCTAACGTTCTTAGTGCCTGCATGGAGGACCAGTGATACCCACAGTGGGAACTCCAGAAGATAAACAAAAAGAATGATACACGGAGACAAGCAGAGGTAGAAAGAGAGAGATGGGGCAGACAGTGCAACCCGGAAAAGCCCTATGGTCATGGTATGACACCCCTATCAGGTGGCCCGTAAGGATAAAGCCATGTTGGCTCTTCACAACTATATGCATAAAGGTGAACAGAGCTTTGTTTCTTTTAAATCCAATATTTAGACCTGCCAGCTTTCAAGAGACCTTAGGTATAGGATATGAGGTAAAACAGAACTTAAAAAAAAAAGGAACAGGGGGCACCTGGGTGGCTCTGTCGGTCAAGTGTCTGCCTTTGGCTCAGGTCATGATTCTGGGGTCCTGGGATCGAGCCCCGAGTCAGGCTCCCTGCTTCTCCCTCTCCTCCCTGCTCGCGCTCTCTCTTGCTATCTCTGTCTCTCTGTCTCTCAAATAAATAAATAAAATCTTAAAAAAAATAAGGCACTAGGGTAGTTTAGTAAAACAAGCACTAGATTTGAAACCACTTAAGAAGGAAGGGCACAGGGCCTGGCATAGAGGAGACACAGGGTATATTCTAAACAGATTTAAGATTGTAAAACATAAAAGTGGCCATAGCAGTGAAGCAGAAATAGATTCTACTAGGCACCTGGGATGAGATGCTTTGGTATGGAATTTGGCTTTATGTTTCTTGGAAGCCATGATATAAAAGGAAACAGGTTGGGTTACATCATATTCTTATTCTGGCAAGATAAAATATACAGATTCAACTATAGAGAAGACTTCTTTTTTTTCTGGAACTAAATTAAAGGAAGGATTTATCACATGAGCTCCCTTGAATATAATTTTGAAGCTGTGGACGGTATCTTCAATACCAGTTTATGGTCAACTCTGAAAACGTCATGCAGATGAGTGGTTTTTATGCAACAACCCTTTTAGCTTTGCATAGACACTATCTGGAGTTATCCCTGAAAGTGTAAAGTATTTTTCTGTTAGAACGCTGTTGCAGTAGGATCCCAGGGGAGTCACTTTCAGGAAGTTACCTAAGGATGAGTCATCAGAAGAACCTGGGGAAGTGGGCAGAATTGGACACCTGAGCAGGAAAAGGCTTAACCGTCCATTGAGCTTAGTCATCTTTACTGTCAGAGAGAAGAGTATCCCTTGGCAGGGAACAAGAGCTAAGTGGTCCAACAGGCATTTAAGCTTTGAAGCAAGAATAGAGTAAGCGCTGTGCTAGTCTTGACGCAAGATGGCCGGCTCCAGGGTTGATAAGCCCTGCTGCTCATGGGTGGACTGGCAATTAACAAGCAGCCAGTGAATTTACTTCACAGACACTAAACAGAAGGTTGTGAGGTGGTGGAAAGGCCATGGACTTTGAAGTCTGATAAATCAGGTTCAAATCCTAGCTCTGCTACTTACTAGCTATGTGATTTCACAAATTACTTAATTTTTCTGATCCTCCATTGGATTTTAGTATCATCCTTTTATGAGTCATTTTACCGATCAGAGATAAGATGTATAAACCAAAAGAATAATAGTAGCTAACAATTATTGATGCTTACCTCAGATGAAGCATCATGTTAAATGCTTTACGTGCATTATTTTGTTTATTCTTCAAAGCAGTTCTCTGTGGTACATACCACCTGGCACCTAGGTACATATTAGTATTATTAGTATCAGTTATAATAATAGACTGGATAACAGTGAAAGGGGCCATTTTTGCCCTGGGAATTAGTGCCTGGAATAGGGGTCGGCAAACTTTCCTCCACAGGCCAAGTCAAGCCCATATCTGTTTTTGTACAGCTGGTGAGCTAAGAATGGTTTTTACATACTTAAATGGTTAAAAAAAACCCAGAAGAATAATATTTTTGACATATGAAAATGATATAAAATACAAATTTCAGTGTCCATAAATAAAGTTTTATTGGAACACAGCCACGTCCTTTTGTTTACATATTATCTATTCATGATACAACAGCAGAGTTGAGTAGTTGTGACAGAAATACATATGGCCCAGGGGCGCCTGGGTGGCTCAGTGGGTTAAGTGTCTGCCTTCGGCTCAGGTCATGATCCCAGGGTCCTGGGATCGAGCCCTGCATCGGGCTCCCTGCTCAGCGGGGAGTCTACTTCTCCCTCTCCCACTCCCCTTGCTTATGTTCCCTCTTTCGATGTCTCTCTCTGTCAAATAAATAAATAAAATCTTAAAAAGAAAAATTACATATGGCCCACAGTGCCTAAAATATTTACTAGGTAGCCTTTTACAGAAAGTGTTTGCTGATCCCACATCTAAAAAACAAGACCTCCAGGTGCCAAGGCAGCTAAGGTTAGAAACTCACTCAATCTCAGTGTAAGCAAGACTGCCCAGGAGTGAATAGTAAGAGATGGGATCTAGAAGGAGCAAAACTTCCATTGGCCTCATGTTTGGGCTAGTGGACAAAACGTACAATAGGCTGTTCCAGTGCCAACATAGATGGGTTGAGGAGAGAAAGCTTGGGATGGACCATCTATCTATGGGGAATATGAGCAAAGCTGGTCTGGGGCTGCAATCTTCGACCTGTGAGCTGTTCATTTTTATGCTTTTGTATGTTTGCTTTATGTTTTTGTATTTGTTTGCTTTTCCCTTTGTGTTTCAGCAAAACCTCTCTTTTAAAAATTTGAATCTTATCCAATTTAAGCCAATGGAAAAAAATACTGATTCACACCTGGGCTAGGATAAAGTCCAAACTCTTAACTACTCTTAAGCCCTATAGTGTCTGGTCTGGTCCCTTCTCACTTGTTAGACTCATTTTCTGTCTTCTCCCTACACTCTGTGCTCCATTCATGCTGTGTAACTACAGCCCCCAGAAGTAAGCCTGTTCTACATGCCATGCTTTTTTATACTCTGCTGTTCTGCTTTCCAGGCTTCCTCACTTTCCCTTCCTGGAGAAATTCTCATCCTTCAACACTCTGCTAAAATGTCACCTCCTCCGGGAGGCCTTCCTGACTCTGTCCATGCCGGAAGAGATGATCACTCTCACCTTTTTGCCCCTCTACCTCCTATCACAGCACCTGTCCCTCTATAGTTACTTAGTCTACGAATCTTTCAAAGTTAGGGAAGATGTAATCGCTTACTTCTGGGACACGGTAACCTCAGTGTGTGAAGGCTGAGAAAGAGAATCAGAGTACTCTAAAGGAGGAATGAACCTTCCAGCTCAAGAACCAGGAAAGATAGGTAAGAAATGGGGCAGATAAATGAAAATCTAGGCAAGGAGGGCCTAGGATGGCAAAGTTCCTGGTTGGGTTTCTGTTTTTTATTGTTGTTGTTTGTTTTTTCCTTTGTGAAGAATATTGAATAATTCTGTTTAGGAGATACCCTCAACCCTAAAAGACAAAAAACACTATTCAGAGTATTGTTATCATAGCCTCCTGAAGATAGATATCACAAGACTGCATTGTAATTCAAAGAAGACATTTCAGGAAGGACTGAGATAATTTGGTCCCCACATCATATGATGATGATGATAAAATGGGGTATATGGATAGAACTTGAACACATAAGACAGCTAATTGGCTGGGAGAGGCCATCTTTCGACGCAGATGTCTCATGTGAGCTCTTATCACTCTCATCTGAAACTTAAGAGTCTTGACACTGCAAAGGGACCTTATCAGTAGCCTCTTGGTATTTGGCATTTGGTCAACCCAAGGGTTGTGTCTATTCTTAAGAGAACCATTGCTGGTAACGTGGATCTCCTCATTGGGCTGTCACTAAGATTTAAAAACCTTTATTTTACAAGCACAGTTTGAGTTTGATTTGTTTTGTAAACCCAGATTCCTTATCCTATTCCAGCCTGTTGAATCTTATTGGCCACTTTGGGCTCTGTCACACCATTTTGTGAGAACTTCCTGTGGTTTATCTCCATCATGTTGGCAGTTTCTGGTGCAGAAAGGCTGAGTGTCATCAGCAAACCTAATAGTTCCTCTTTTAGATTAGTAATGAAGAATATTCCAGTACTAACATTTTTTTTTTTTAATTTATAAGAGACTTTTTTATAAAGGTGTTTTTCATAAATCAGTTGTCTCATTGTAAGCAAACATTTAGTTTCAGATTCCATTCTTTCTTCGACTACCAGATTTGTGTAAAACGAGGGAATGGTCTCTCTCATCAAGTGGGCTCTTGTAGCTTTCAGTCAGCTCTTTTTTTATTATCCTAGTCTCTCTCCTGTTCCCCACAGCAAGTTTCCAAACAGATCCATTCTCCTTAAACCTCCCACCCCCCAGGTTTCTGCAAAGGACCATGCCCACTACTTTTGGAGAAGATAGAGGCTGGCCAACAGTAACTCCTTGGGTTCTTGCTGCCATGTGAACTCATCTGGTTAATTCTGCATGCATCCTGTGCTCTTTCTATTCAGTCCCAACTCAAGAGGTACCCTTCCCTTGAATTAGGGCCAACCTTTAAGTCTGTGCCGGGCTGGTTCTCTGAACCTTCTCCCCCCTCCTTCTCAGGGACCTCTCTCAGTGATTGCTGAGTCCTTCTCATTAGCCTTTATATATGCTTCTATCCCATCCATTTGAAAACCTATCCCTCAGGCAGCCCTCCTCTTCACAACTCAGCTTCTTAATTTAGAGCTGTTTCTATTCTACTTCCTCATCTCAGCATCTCAGCTCCCTTTTAGTCTGGCTTGTATTCCCATCACTCCACTGATACTGTCCTCACAAAGGCCACCAACTACTGCCTTGTTGCTAACCCCAATGCTTTTGTCTTATCTCTCAAAAGCATTTGACTTTACTGACCACATGCTTCTTTTCCAAGAATTATCTTCATCTGGCACTATACTTTCCTGGGTTCCTTTTTCCTCTTGCTTTCTTCTTGGGCTCATCGTCCTGTGTTATCTCTTCAATGATAGTTCTACCCTGGGCTCTGTACTCCCACTGTCCCGACTCTTCCCAAGGCTTTTTTGATTACAAGTAATAGGACCCCAACTCAAACTTAACTAAACAATCTACCAACCAAACCACCATCACCACCACCAAAAACCACAGCGAAGCAAATACACTGATTCATGTGCCCATAAAGTCCAGTGGTAGAGCTGGGATAGCTGGTCCAGAGATGTAAAATAAGGACATCACAGCCTCACTCTCTCTCTCTCTTAGCTTTGTTTTCGTCTCTGTTGGCTCCATGCTCTTTCCAAATGATGGCAAACTGCCTGTCAGCAACTCCCGGCTTATATCCAATTCTCTTAAAAAACAATGGAAAAACTTCTACCCAATTTCTTAATTTGGAATTCTAGGAATCATTTTTTGACTCCTCTTCCCCTACTGGTTAATCACCATGTCCCATCCCAACTTCTAAATCTCTCTTCCTCCCTGCTGCCAGTATTTTAGTTCAGATCACCACTTTTTGTCTAGATTCCTGCAACAGCCTCCCAGTGATTTTCTCGATCTTTTCTTTACATCACAGCCAGGGTCATCTTTTTTTTTTCTTTTAAGATTGTATTTATTTGTTTGTTCCTTTGTTTGTTTACTTATTTATTTATAGAGAGGATGAGCCAGGGGAGGGACAGAAGAAGAGGGAGAGAGAATCTCAAAAAGGCTCCGTGCTGAGCACAGAGCCTGACGCGGGTCTCTATCTCACTCCCCTGAGGTCATGACCTGAGCCAAAATCAAGAGTTGGATGCCTAATCCACTGAGCCACCCAGGTGCCCCAGCCAGGATAATCTTTTTTTTTAAGATTTTTATTTATTTATTTGAGAGAGAGAGAGAGAGAGAGAGGAAGAGCACAGGCAGGGGGAATGGCAGGCAGAGGGAGAAGCAGACTCCCCACTGAGCAAGGAGCCTGATGCGGGGCTCCATCCCGGGACCCTGGGACCATGACCTTAACCGACTGAGCCACCCAGGGTAATCTTTTGAAAATGTTAATTTGATCCTATCACTTGCCCATACAAACTTTGATGACCCCCTGCATTGGTAGGAAGTTAAAGGCGAAACTCCCTTTTAGGTTCTGTAAGCACTTGGGTGATAGGGATCCTACTTACTCCACTTTTTTTTTTTTTAAAGATTTTATTTATTTATTTGACAGAGAGAGACACAGTGAGAGAGGGAACACAAGCAGGGGGGGTGGGAGAGGGAGAAGCAGGCTTCCTGCAGAGCAGGGAGCCCGATGCGGGGCTCAATCCCAGGACCCTGGGATCATGACCTGAGCTGAAGGCAGATGCTTAATGACTGAGCCACCCAGGCGCCCCTTACTCCACTTTTCACCTCATCCCTGTTCCAGGCAGTTCGGCCATAGATGCCAGATTAGCCACCTGTCTCTAGCTACGCTCCCCTTCACGTACTGCTCCCTCCACCTGGACCATTTCCCTCTTGAGCGCCCTCCTCCTGAACCTCTACTTATCCTTTCAGGTCTCACATTAGGTTTAACTGTACTGAGAAGAGCCTTCTATACTGTATGATGTACATATTTCTTCCTGTTAGAACATTCTAGTTCTCCCGTTTTAGCAATGATCATACTCTATTGTAATTGTTAAATCATCCGTATCCCTCAGCAGACCATGAAGTCCACGAAGGCAGGTATTTCCCTTGTTTTGTGAAATATCCCCAGTGTCAGAGTAAGACACCCAATAAATATTTGTTTGAATTGTGAGATTAAATGGGGTATTTATTATTGTGCTAGGGGATTTTCCAGTTTTCTTCTAGATTTTAGAATCTGGATTGATTCAATAAACTACTGGAAAATCTAGAATACAATGTCTACTCCTTTTTTTAAAAAAATTTTATTGAGAGGGAGAGAGAGAAAGTGCGAGCACAGAGGGAGAGTGAGAGGGAGAAGCAGACTCCCCGCTGAGCAGAGAGCCTGAGGTGGGGCTCTATCCCAGGACCCTGAGATCATGACCTGAGCTGAAGGCTTAACAGACTGAGCCACCCAGGTGCCCCTGTCTACTGCCTTTTAAAAAAAATATGCTTATTGATCCTCCTTAAAGAATAGTAGAGTTTTAGAAGTGAAGAGAAACCTAGTCATCATCTAGCACTATTTCACTTCATTTGGTAGTTGAGGAAGAGGGAACTCAGAGGGTCTGTAACTTGTACAAGCCACAGACCTAACTGGACTTGAACTCAGTCTAGAGTGGCTTCTCCTTCCATGATATCATGATATCAGCACTATTAACAGACTAGTGTAGTATGATTTTTATATTAATTCAAAGAACTCTTATTGCCTCTAGCCTCACATGTTCTACTTTTTAAAATGTACTTACTGGTCTTGTACGTCTCAATAGATTCCAACAGTTTCTCAGGATGAAAAACCACTCCCTGGTCTGTAGAGGCCCACGTGTCTTCTGGAGTCCTGCTCCCAGGTAGGGTTGATATGTATGTCACTGGCTCTCTAACGCACTGCCCAAAGCACTAGAAGTCACACATCGGATTCAGTGGCTTCACTGTTTTGTCTCAGAAGGGTAATTACTAAGTAGATGCCATCTGGATTTGATCTGAGGAACACTCATGTTGTGTAAAGGAAGTAACAGACTTCTGTTTAACTCGTATGAACTCTGTTCTCCATTGCCTCTCTGAGGCTGACTGACTGATGTCCATTATGAAACAGGAGCTTGAAAAGAGAATTGCTTCTCTAAAAACCAAGTTGAGGTGTGGAAAAGACTGGATGAGAGTAACTTACTAAGAATAATTATAATGGAACTTGGATATGGGTGAGAAGACAAATATGGGGGAGAATTGTTAAGTAAAATTTTTTTTAATTTAAAAATTTATTAACAACTTTTTAAAAACTTTAAGGAAACCAAAAATGGGCCCACTTAACCAAAGCATTATGACACTCTAGTTAATGGACCTATTCCAAAAGAAAATCCTTGATGGTTCATTCAGAGATTGTGTATAAATGTTCTTCAAGCATTAATTTAGAATAAAATGTGCAATATATTTTCATTATGATGCCCTGCTTCTCAAGGGCTAGAACTAGCCCTACATATTTCATTTCTTCTAAATCTTTCTGTGCCTAATACAACATCCTGCATATGCTTCTGATGATGGAATTTTATTTCCCTAGCGATTAGTGGGGCCAGCTACTTTCTTTTTTTCTTTCTTTCTTTCTTTCTTTCTTTCTTTCTTTCTTTCTTTCTTTCTTTCTTTCTTTCTTTCCTTCTTGATTGGCCATGCACTTTTATTATTCCTATTTGAGAAGAGACGGTACTATCAACTAGTCTTTCTTACTCTGGGTCAACATTATTGTTTTGTTTTCATCTTTACTTCCTTCTTTTAAACTTGCAGACACTATTTCTTCCAAAAAGGAGAGAGAGAAATGGAATATATAAGGAGATGTTCAATCAACCAGTCTCTATCGGGGCTTGGCATGTATTTGTAGTTCTTGATACTAAAAAAGAAACTAAAAATGAAGTGAAAGACAGTTAAGATATATTTAAAACAGATGTTCGTGCTTAAATTAAAAAATTCCAAGTGCAACCCTTTGACCTAGCAAGTCTACTTCTGGAAATCTATCCTATGAAAATAATTAAACACATGCAAAAAGATTTCGCTCTAACATGTTCAGCTCAGCCTTGTTTATAATGGAGGTGAATTAGAAACAACTTGAATTTTGAGCCATGGGGACTTAACATATAAATACAAGGGGATTCCTTAGTTAAAAATGATGTATTTACTGACATATAAAGATAGTTACACTTTATTAATTGGAAAAATGTAAGCTATAAAGTATGTACAGTTTCATCCCATTTTTGTAGAAGGAAAATATGCAAAAATGACTAGGAGGATAAACAAAGATTATATGTAATGAAATTAATTTTTATCCGTGTTTTAAACTTTTCTACAATAAATTTCTATAAAGTTATTTTATATGACCTTTTTCTTGAGAAGTAATTGGTTATAAATAAATATGGAAATATTTGAGGTCTTATGAATGGGAAAGGGTTTATTTTACTTTCTTGCCTTGATACCGTTCTTTCCTAGATGCAGTGGATTCCAAATCAGTAGCTACGTTAGTTGGAGTCTTGTGAGAAGAGAGCAGGTGGCTTGGGTTTTATTTCTAGTTTACTTATTAATTCTCCTTATAACCTTGGGACATTTCTTTTTCAACTTTTTGTCCAATGACTCTCTCTGTAAAATGTGGAGGACTTCCTCATTACTACCCCAGCAGAGATATTGGAAATATTATTGGGCTCTACTCCTGGACTAGAACATAGATACACATAATAAATACTAAATTAAGAGTAACCAATTTAGGGACGCCTGGGTGGCTCAGTCGGTTAAGCGGCTGCCTTCGGCTCAGGTCATGATCCCGGGGTCCTGGGATCGAGTCTCACATTGGGCTCCTTGCTCAGCGGGGAGCCTGCTTCTCCCTCTGCCTGCTGATCTCCCTGCTTGTGCTCTGTCTCTCTCTCTGACAAATAAATAAATAAAATCTTAAAAAAAAAAAAAGAGTAACCAATTTCTTGTAAATTTCATAAGAATTCACCTGGCCACCCAGAGTAACTTGTCATTCTTACCCTAACTACTCTGAACATGCACTAAATTGCCAAGTTAATTCTGAGCCATTACTTATTAATGAATTCAACAAATATCTGAAAATTGACAGTCTGGATTCAAATCCTGGCTCTTCCCTTTACCTCTGTGAGCTTGGGGAAGCAAGTTAATTTCTCTGGGCCTCAGCTTCCTCATGTATAAAACGGATAGTATAATACATTGTTGTTGTAGGGATTAAAGGAGATACAAAATGTATAATGCCAGGTACATAGTAAGCTCTCAATAAATAGTAACTATTAAGTGCCTAATATGTGCCAAATACTGAGATTCACATTCATTCATTCAACAAACATTTATTATTTAGTATGGGCCAGAGTTCTAGGTGCTTGGGTCACATCAGTGAACAAAAGAGACAAAACAGACTCTCCTGTTACTGTGGAGTTAACATTCTAGCAAATGCAAAGATTAAATACAATGTAGTCCAACCCGTGGTTATTGATAATAAGAATTTCTATTATTACTATTAATATGTCATGTGCCAGCCACTGTGTAAGTGGTTTTTATATATAACCTTATTTTCTCATTAACCATGTGAGGTAGGAATTATTGTTGTTATTTGCTGGTTTGGAAACAGCATCAGAGATGTAATAAATTAAGTCAGCAAATAAGTAGAGGAGTTGGTATTCAAACCCACTTAACCACCACACCTTCCTGCCTTCACTTGGTGAATCATTCATTTTTTGCTTATGGTTCCTTCTTCATATTCTTGCCAACACTTTTTGCTCTGCAGTAGGAGCTGCAAGGAAACGACATTTGAGTTTCCCTTATTTTGTATTAAAATACTTAATTATCTCTGCAGGAAATGCTGGGAAGGAATAAATGACTCCCCTCCATGTGTAGAAAAGGGGTCACAATTAGCGGGAGAGAGAAGTCGAGATGCAGCCTTGAGAGAGGCTCATGGAGGGGGTCTGGGGGAGATTCCCAGGGGGATTCCCTTGATGCTGATCATCCTCCCAGGAGGTAAACAAAGAGTTGATGCCTCCGGTTTGTATCTCTTGGTGTTGCATCATCTACATTTCCTGGCTCCTCCAGCTCTAAATATCTCTCCTCCTCTGCAATTGCCCAACTATCTGGAATGTTCATGTCCTCAAAGCCATGTTAGATAACTATCGCTAGAATTTCAGAAATTATTATGATGAAATATTTCAAGGATCTAGAGAAGTGTAAAGAACATGATGTACTCACAACTGTTTGGTCAAATCTTCACATTTTGCCTTTTTGTTCCAGTTGCTTTTTTTTAAATAAAAAATATGAATGTAGCTGAAAACCCCCTGTGTACCTCTTTCCAGTTTCTCTTTCCTCCCTCCCTCCCTTCCAAGAGGCCACCACTGTTCCGAATTATCATTACGGTGCATGCTTTTGTCCTGTCACTTGCTACATATAAATGCGTGGATAAATACACTTAAACATGACGCTCTGAGGCACATTCTTATAGCTGTGTCCTTGTCCACATGGGTGGGAGTTTCTCTAGCATGTTTGTCTAGAGCTGCAATGCTGGGTCATTGTGAATGCACACTGATTTGGCCAAATTTCTCTCCATACTGATTGTACCAATTGATGGTGTATGTGACAGTTTTTGCTTCTGCACTTAGTTGTGCTTACTCTTGTCTGATTTTTAAATTTTTTTTTCCGGATCTGATGCATGTGAAATGATCTCTCATTAATGGTTTGTATTTACCTTATAATGATGCTGAACATTTTTTCATGTGGTTATTGGCCATTTGTGTCTCCTCTTTGTTGAATTATTTGTTCATACTCTTGGTTTTTTTGTCTGTCATGTTATTCTTTTTCTTGTTGGTGGAAGTAGTTCACTGTATATTCTGGTTACTGATCTTTTTTTTTTTTTTTTTTTAATTTTATTATGTTATGTTAGTCACCGTACAATACATCATTAGTTTTTGATGTGGTGGTCCACGATCCATTGTTTTCGTATAACACCCAGTGCTCCATGCAGTACGTGCCCTCCTTAATACCCATCATCAGGCTAACCAACCCCCCCCCAAAACCCTGTTTGTTTCTCAGAGTGGTTACTGATCTTTTACCAGTCATACATTGTTCAGGGATCTCCATGTCTCTTGCTTGTCTTTTGCTTTGTTTATGGGGTATTTCAGTATACAGACAAGTTTAATTTGAAGGTAGTCAATGATTTCACAATCTTTATTGTGTTTTCAAGTATTATTTAAAAATGTTTTCTCTCCCACTCCAAAATCATATGTGTATTTTTTTCTAAAATTGTTTTCAAGTTTTGATGTTCACGTTAATCATGTAATCCATCTAGAATTTATTCTGCGGTTGGTATCAGTTAGGGATCCATTTTTCTTTTTCTTCCATACAGACTCATCAATTGGTCCAGCACCTTTATTGTATAGTCTGTTCTTTCTCCACTGATCTGTTATATCTGTCTGAAACCAAGTTTCCATACAGTTGGGTTCGTTTGGGGGCTTCTTTGGTTGATTGATCTAGATGTCTATTCCTGGGCTAATATAACACTGCCTACATACTGTAACATTTTTTACATCTTGATATCTCATAGGGAGAGGGGGACTAGGTTGTTTTCACTTTGTTCAAAATTATTTTTTGTTATTCTTAGTTTTTTACATTGGATTTTAGAATCAGCTAATTTAGTGTCAGAGAGGTACATGTGTTACAATCAGTGAACCTATACCAATGCTTCATAATCATCCAAAGTTTATAGTTTACATCAGAGGTCATGAGCTTTGATAAATGTATAATGACATATATCCACCATCATAGTAGCATCTAGAATAATTTCGCTGCCCCAAAATCCTCAGTGTCCCACCTATTTATCCCCCTCACTTCTACCTCTCCCTTTGCCCATTTTAAGACTGCATTGTTTGTTTTTGTGCTGTTGAATTTTAGGAGTTCTTTATTCTGAATATTAAACTTGTATTGGATGTATGATTTGCAAATATTCTCTCCTATTCTGTGGGTTGTCTTTTCACTCTCTTGATAGTGTCTTTTGATGCACAGAAGTTTTAAATTTTTGTGAAGTCCAGTTTATCTATTTTTTTCTTGTGTTGTCTATGCTCTTGATATCATATTTAAGAAACCACTGCCAAATCCAAGGTCATACAAATATGCCCCTATGTTTTCTTCTAAGAGTTTTATAGTATTAGCTCTTAAATTTAGGTCTCTCACTCATTTTGACTTAATTTTTATAAATGGTATAAAGTAAGGGTCAACTTCATTATTTTGCATGTGGATATCTGGTTTTCCCAGCATCATTTTTTGAAGAGATTGTTCTTTCATTTTTGAGAGGTCTTGGCACCCTTATCAACATCAACTGACCATACATCTGGGGGTTTATTGCTAGGCTCTAAATTTTATTCCATTGGTCTATATGTCTATTCTTATTCCAGCACTACAGTTTTGATTACTGTGGTTTTATAATAAGTTTTGAAATCAAGTGGCATGAATCTTTTAACTTTGTTCTTCTTTTTCAAGGTTATTTTGGCTATTCTGGGTCCCTTGAAATTCTATACGAGTTTTTAGGATGGGTTTTTCCATTTCAAATAAAAGATCCTTGGGATTTTGATAGAGACTACATTGAATTTATGTGTTGCTTTGGGTAGTAGTATCGTCTTAACAACATTAAATCTTCTAATCCATGAAAATGGGCTGTTTTTCTATTTATGTAGATCTTTACTTTTTTTCTAGAGTGTTTCACATTTTCTTTTCACAGATTACTTATGTTGGTTGTTTGCTGATACTTGCTAGGAAGATAGTAGCAAATCTCTATAATACAACAGAAGAGGTTTTTCCTGAGATGTAAAGTCTTATAAATGTTACCTAACATGGGAGAAAGCAACATAGTATTACTTTTAGCACCAGAATTGGTTTCCCTAGTGATGATCTTTTAGGAATAAGGAAAAAGAAATAAAAACTTCTCTGGTTTACAGATTCTCAGGAGATTTTGTTGACCTCATTATCCTTAGTAGGTCACAAGAGATTCGTTTCCTCTATGTTGAATTTGATTAAAACAAAAAAAAATTTTTTTTTCAGGAAGATTTTTCTAGTTGAATCCATGTTCAATACTGCAAAATCTTCTCTAATTCCATCTTCTTTTTTTTTAATTTTTAAAGATTTTTATTTATTTATTTGACAGAGAGAGACACAGCGAGAGAGGGAACACAAGCAAGGGGAGTGGGAGAGGGAGAAGCAGGCTCCCCGCGGAGCAGGGAGCCCGACGTGGGGCTCGATCCCAGGACCCTGGGATCATGACCTGAGCCGAAGGCAGACGCTTAACAACTGAGCGACCCAGGCGCCCCTCTAATTCCATCTTCTATCATCATATTCCCATTGCCATCTCTATCATATAATAATATAGGATGAAATACTCCAGGTGTTTGATCCGAAGCCCTATCTTCTGTCTCATACCCCAAGTTAGTCCTCATCCTTCAAACATTTAAACTTACTGGCACATGCCACACCCTCCATCCCCACCCTATCATTAAGTCCACAATATGCTGTGAAAATGACTTAAATTACTCAAATTTTACTAAAACCTTCAGGGAATTAGTTTTCTCAAACTTTTCTGTCTCCTTAAATACAGAGTCTAGCTATACCCAGTCCCAAGAAACAGTTCACATAACTATTCTGCATCAAAGCAGTGCTTAACAGGGAAAACCAAGAGTTACTATTTAGTCAGATCTTTCAGGCTTAGAGGAAAAAATGGCAGTTCTTTGTTTGTGAGCCACAGCAAGACGGGAGGAGGGGAGCAGATTTAGTCTCTGGCCATCTGCATTCCCTTGCATTTGCTTATTGACCTCTGTAAGTTCAGCATGAGTCTTCTAATGTCAGAAGCAAATATGAAATATTCCCTTAATATTCTGGGCAATTTGAAATCTGTCACCTGTTTTAATTTTTACAATAAGTCTACAAGACAAATATTATTATGCCAATTTTATAAGAAAATCAGCCTCAGAGGGATTGAATAACTGGCAGTGGTCAAGCAGAGAGTAAGTGACAGGGCTGGGTTCAGACCAGAGCAATTTCATTCCAACACCCATGCTCTTGTCATTTTCCTAGTCTTGGCTTCATTAATCTTAAACTTTGGGACTAAAAATCATTTATTCCTCAAGAGGTATTTGGCAAACAAGACTCCAGGCATCGTATTTCTCTTTCTGCTATTTATAGAATGATTTAACCTGGTTATAATGTCCTGAACCAGGACAGTGGAAGAACAAGGGGAAGGGACTAAAGGGAGGGCTGCTATTGACGTAGAAACAATAGGAGTTAGTTGGTGATTGAGTGGGTGGGAAGGAGCAGGTGGTGTGAAGATGAGTCAGAATACGGGGTCATTGAGAGCCATTCTGCCTTTTCATATAATCTATTCATTTCAGGGAAGCACCTGCCATTAAAAATGCTTTTCTCTGAGGCATTCTAGACCCTTGTTATTTATAATTTACCATCTGTGAGCAGTCAGAAGTCCATGACACATAGCAGTTTGGATTGAGCTAAGGTGGAATGATCTTGAATTGTGTGTGCTATGAGGCTGGTATATGGGAAGGAGGATCTTAGCTTCTGAGAGCGCCCAGGCAAAGGCCCAGCCTCTTTATCCCACTGCAGCTTTGCTGCATAAAAAATAAAAAAGGACTCCATAAAGGTTGAAATGTCATTTACGTTTTTGAGTTTTAGAATACACTTTTATACTGGAGTGTAATAGCCCTCTGTTTTTGTTGGTTTGTTTGTTTATTTTGGTCTGTCTAGCACCTTCTGAGTATTGAGATCAGGTGTTCTTCACTTCAACCACGTGATTCTAGAAGGAACTGCCATGCTTTTATCTCTCATTGGTCCAGGGTGGACACCTGACCGTTGCTGGTCAGTCAAAGACTCTTCTCATGATATTTGAACTTAAAACCAGAAAAACATTTGAGCAACTCCTTGCCAGTGGTGATACTTGCCAACCTTTCAGTGGCCGTATTTCCTACTATATGGAGCAGCCAATGAACATGGCTTGTGTGGAGAAGGATAAATGGGAGATGGACAGAGTCTTGCTGGTGTATGTGTCCCTGGGTCCTGTTCTTGTGGTCGCCTACTGCACCCCTGTCTTTTAAGATTTTGTTGTCTAGCCATTCCTTGAATTCTGTCCTCCAACACACTATCTTTTCTGTCATTTGAGTGCCTATCATTTATAATCAAAAGACTAATAAAGGGGGAAGTTTTATGTGATAGCGCAGTTCTCACTTTTGGGATTCAGGGAGGGTTTAGGATAGATCCCTTGCAAACATCAAGGTCCACTCTATTTTTTTTTTTTCAAGTATTGAGGGGCTCGATGTTCCATGTAATTCTACTGACTTTCCTTTAAATAGAACTGTTTTTTAAATGATACGAAACTTTGTTAACCTCAACTATGCCCAAACCTACTCAAGTAATTTGAATATTAGCTTGTTTCCCACGATTAATAAGGAGCGGATAGAAAAATTGGCCAACTTTCAAAATGTATTTGTTAAGGTTCTGAGATGAATAGGACCATCATCATCATTTGAGTTCGAAGAGTGAGATACTGAGTTTCAAACCCAGTGAGGGTAAGACAGAGGAGGCACCGTCTGTGGCCTGGAGACCTAGGACTGATGCAGCCATCTCTTAAATGATTGCCCTTTCCTGCCCTGGAACCATGGACAGTTCCACTCTGCCCAGCCTGGCTAGGCAGGTCACACTGACATTCAGTCAGGTAACATGTTCAGCATTATAGGAAAAATTTTAAAAAAATATAGTAGTCTTATTTTTACTGTTTCCAACTGTAAAATTCTTTTTTTTGAAATTGTATTTTATTTTATTATTTATTTATTTTTTTAGGTAAGGTTCTATGCCCAACATGGGGATTGAACTCGCGACCCCAAGGTTAAGAGTCACATGCTCTACTGACTGAGTCAGCCCGGTGCCCCTACAGCTGTGAAATTCTTATGCTGCCCATTTGAGCTGCCTTTCTTTATCTTTCAAAGTTTCTGAACTATGTAAGAATGGTGGTTTGGTTTTTAATATATACATCTTTCACATTGTGTGCAATATTTTTTGTTTTCTAAGAGTAATCTATGCTCATTTAAAAATAAAACTGGAGGGGCGCCTGGGCGGCTCAGTCGGTTAAGCATCTGCCTTCGGCTCAGGTCATGATCCAGGGGTCCCAGGATTGAGCCCTGCATCAGGCTCCCTGCTCAATGGGAAGCCTGCTTCTCCCTCTGTCCCTCCCCCTTCTCATGCTCTCTCTCTCAAATAAATAAATAAAATCTTAAAAATTTTAAAATAAAAATTAAATTGGAAAGCACATCAAAGCCTAAAGACCAGAAAAAAAAAAAATTACCCGTGATTACATGACTTGAAGCCAGCAGCATTCCCATTTGGGCAGATTTCTCTGGTATCTTTGGGGAGTAGTTTCTAAGCTTGACTTGGCAGCCAGCCAGGCATCTGTCCCAGACTCTTTGACCTCCTGCACTTTACTCTTCCCTTAATAGAAATTTACTTCATCGACCCTGCCCTCCCGCTTCTACCCTCCCACAGCAAAAATTAAAGCCAGCTGCTTGAGGATTCTGGTAACTGATGAGGATGGCTGGGCATGAGCCTCCTGGCAACAAGGCAGGCAGGGAGGGGTGGGATCCAGGCTCTGGGGAAGGAGAGGCACCGGGCGGGGAAGGATTTCAGCTGGGCAGGGGCTCAGAGGCCTCAGACATGATGGCACCAGTAGAAAAAACCCTGTGCTGCCATGCAGAAACTATGTGCTCTCGGTCCCTTTCATTTTCCCTGCTGTTCACAGAGCTGGCCAACGCTTAAGTCCATGCCCAACACAGGACGAGGAGGAGTCCCGTGAAAACCAGCCTCATCCTCATTCTGCTGGGCCTCCTGGGAGGGTGTTTTTACATTATTCTCTTCTTAGTTGTTTTAAATAGGAAGACCCTCACATGGTTCAAAATAGATCTATGCCCTTTTAGGCAACAAAAGTCTCCTTCCTTCCCTTCCCTATCACCCTCTTTTCACCCTCCCTCAACTCACTGCTGGTCTCAGCTTTTCGTTTCTGTGTGTATTCACCTAGAGTTTACTTATGAATATTAAAGCAAATACAAATATATTTTGCATTCTTATTTTTCCCTCATAAACAAAAGGATGCATCGTATACATATTTTCTGCAACCTGCTGAGCCTTTTTTTTTTCTGGTTCATTTTTTTTTTTTAATTTTTTATTGTTATGTTAATCCCCATACATTACATCATTAGTTTTAGATGTAGTGTTCCATGATTTATTGTTTGTGCATAACACCCATTGCTCCATGCAGAACGTGCCCTCTTTAATACCCATCACCAGGCTAACCCATCCTCCCCCCCTCCCCTCTAGAACCCTCAGTTTGTTTTTCAGAGTCCATCGTCTCTCATGGTTTGTCTACCGCTCTGATTTCCCCCCTTCATTCTTCCCCTCCTGCTATCTTCTTTTTTTTTTTTCTTAACATATATTGCATTATTTGTTTCAGAGGTACAGATCTGAGATTCAACAGTCTTGCACAATTCACAGAGCTTACCAGAGCACATACCCTCCCCAGTGTCTATCACCCAGTCAGCCCATCCCTCCCACCCCACCCCCACTCCAGCAACCCTCAGTTTGTTTCCTGAGATTAAGAATTCCTCATATCAGTGAGGTCATATGATACATGTCTTTCTCTGATTGACTTATTTCGCTCAGCATAATACCCTCCAGTTCCATCCACGTTGTTGCAAATGGCAAGATTTCATTCCTTTTGATGGCTGCATAATATTCCATTGTATATATATACCACATTTTCTTTATCCATTCATCTGTCGATGGACATCTTGGCTCTTTCCACAGTTTGGCTATTGTGGACATTGCTGCTATAAACATCGGGGTGCACGTACCCCTTTGGATCCCTACTTTTGTATCTTTGGGGTAAATACCCAGTAGTGCAATTGCTGGATCGTATGGTAGCTCTATTTTCAACTTTTTGAGGAACCTCCATACTGTTTTCCAGAGTGGCTGCACCAGCTTGCATTCCCACCAACAGTGTAGGAGGGTTCCCCTTTCTCCGCATCCCCGCCAACATCTGTCATTTCCTGACTTGTTAATTTTAGCCATTCTGACTGGTGTGAGGTGGTATCTCCTTGAGGTTTTGATTTAGATTTCCCTGATGCCAAGCGATGTTGAGCACTTTTTCATGTGTCTGTTGGCCATTTGGATGTCTTCTTTGGACAAATGTCTGTTCATGTCTTCTGCCCATTTCTTGATTGGATTCTTTGTTCTTTGGGCGTTGAGTTTGATAAGTTCTTTATAGATTTTGGATACTAGCCCTTTATCTGGTATGTCCTTTGCAAATATCTTCTCCCATTCTGTCGGTTGTCTTTTGGTTTTGTTGACTGTTTCTTTTGCTGTGCAAAAGCTTTTTATCTTGATGAAGTCCCAATAGTTCATTTTTGCCCTTGCTTCCCTTGCCTTTGGCAATGTTTCTAGGAAGAAGTTGCTGCGGCTGAGGTCGAAGAGGTTGCTGCCTGTGTTCTCCTTTAGGATTTTGATGGACTCCTGTCTCACATTTAGGTCTTTCAACCATTTGGAGTCTATTTTTGTGTGTGGTGTAAGGAAATGGTCCAATTTCATTCTTCTGCATGTGGCTATCCAGTTTTCCCAACACCATTTGTTGAAGAGACTGTCTTTTTTCCATTGGACATTCTTTCCTGCTTTGTCAAAGATTAGTTGACCATAGAGTTGAGGGTCCATTTCTGGGCTCTCTATTCTGTTCCATTGATCTATGTGTCTGTTTTTGTGCCAGTACCATACTGTCTTGATGATGACAGCTTTGTAATAGAGCTGGAAGTCCAGAATTGTGATGCCGCCAGCTTTGCTTTTCTTTTTCAACATTCCTCTGGCTATTTGGGGTCTTTTCTGGTTCCATACAAATTTTAGGATTATTTGTTCCATTTCTTTGAAAAAAGTGGATGGTATTTTGATGGGGATTGCATTGAATGTGTAGATTGCTCTAGGTAGCATTGACATCTTCACAATATTTGTTCTTCCAATCCATGAGCATGGAACGTTTTTCCATTTCTTTGTGTCTTCCTCAATTTCTTTCATGAGTATTTTATAGTTTTCTGAGTACAGATCCTTTGCCTCCTTGGTTAGATTTATTCCTAGGTATCTTATGGTTTTGGGTGCAATTGTAAATGGGATCGACTCCTTAATTTCTCTTTCTTCTGACTTGTTGTTGGTGTATAGGAATGCCACTGACTTCTGTGCATTGATTTTATATCCTGCCACTTTACTGAATTCCTGTATGAGTTCTAGCAGTTTTGGGGTGGAGTCTTTGGGGTTTTCCACATAAAGTATCATATCATCTGCAAAGAGTGAGAGTTTGACTTCTTCTTCACTGATTTGGATGCCTTTGATTTCTTTTTGTTGTCTGATTGCTGTGGCCAGGACTTCTAATACTATGTTGAATAGCAGTGGTGATAGTGGACATCCCTGCCGCGTTCCTGACCTTAGGGGGAAAGCTCTCAGTTTTTCCCCATTGAGAATGATATTTGCTGTAGGTTTTTCATAGATGGCTTTTATGATATTGAGGTATGTACCCTCTATGCCTATACTCTGAAGAGTTTTGATCAAGAAAGGATGCTGTACTTTGTCAAATGCTTTTTCTGCATGCATTGAGAGGATCATATGGTTCTTGTTCTTTCTTTTGTTAATGTATTGTATCACGTTGATTGATTTGCGGATGTTGAACCAACCTTGCAGCCCAGGGATAAATCCCACTTGGTCGTGGTGAATAATCCTTTTAATGTACTGTTGGATCCTATCGGCTAGTATTTTGGTGAGAATTTTTGCATCCATGTTCATCAGGGATATTGGTCTGTAATTCTCCTTCTTGATGGGGTCTTTGTCTGGTTTTGGGATCAAGGTAATGGTGGTCTCATAAAATGAGTTTGGAAGTTTTCTTTCCATTTCTATTTTTTGGAACAGTTTCAGAAGAATAGGTATTAATTCTTCTTTAAATGTTTGGTAGAATTCCCCTGGGAAGCCATCTGGCCCTGGGCTTTTGTGTTTTGGGAGATTTTTGATGACTGCTTCAATTTCCTTAGTGGTTATAGGTCTGTTCAGGTTTTCTCTTTCTTCCTGGTTCAGTTTTGGTAGTTGATACACCTCTAGGAATGCATCCATTTCTTCCAGGTTATCTAATTTGCTGGCATAGAGTTGCTCATAATATGTTCTTATAATTGTTTGTATTTCTTTGGTGTTGGTTGTGATCTCTCCTCTTTCATTCATGATTTTGTTGATTTGGGTCCTTTCTCTTTTCTTTTTGATAAGTCTGGCCAGGGGTTTATCAATCTTGTTAATTCTTTCAAAGAACCAGCTCCTAGTTTCGTTGATCTGTTCTACTGTTCTTTTGGTTTCTATTTCATTGATTTCTGCTCTGATCTTTATTATTTCTCTTCTCCTGCTGGGTTTAGGCTTTATTTGCTGTTCTTTCTCCAGCTCCTTTAGGTGTAGGGTTAGGTTGTGTACTTGAGACCTTTCTTGTTTCTTGAAAAAGGCTTGTATTGCTATATACTTTCCTCTTAGGACTGCCTTTGGTGCATCCCAAAGATTTTGAACAGTTGTGTTTTCATTTTCATTTGTTTCCATGAATTTTTAAAATTCTTCTTTAATTTCCTGGTTGACCCATTCGTTCTTTAGTAGGATGCTCTTTAGCCTCCATGTATTTGAGTTCTTTCCGACTTTCCTCTTGTGACCGAGTTCTAGTTTCAAAGCATTGTGGTCTGAAAATAGGCAGGGAATGATCCCAATCTTTTGGTACCAGTTGAGACCTGATTTATGACCTAGGATGTGATCGATTCTGGAGAATGTTCCATGGGCACTAGAAGAATGTGTATTCCATTGCTTTGGGATGGAATGTTCTGAATATGTCTGTGAAGTCCATTTGGTCCAGTGTGTCATTTAAAGCCTTTATTTCCTTGTTGATCTTTTGCTTAGACGATCTGTCCATTTCAGTGAGGGGGGTGTTAAAGTCCCCCACTATTATTGTATTGTTGATGTGTTTCTTTGCTTTTGTTATTAATTGCCTTATATAATTGGCTGCTCCCATGTTAGGGGCATAGATATTTACAATTGTTAGATCTTCTTGTTGGATAGACCCTTTAAGTAGGATATAGTGTCCTTCCTCATCTCTTATTACAGTCTTTGGTTTAAAATCTAATTTGTCTGATATAAGAATTGCCACCCCAGCTTTCTTTTGGTGTCCATTAGCATGGTAAATGGTTTTCCATCCCCTCGCTTTCAATCTGGGGGTGTCTTTGGGTCTAAAATGAGTCTCTTGCAGACAGCATATCGATGGGTCTTGTTTTTAAATCCGATCTGATAGCCTGTGTCTTTTGATTGGGGCATTTAGCCCATTTACATTCAGGGTAACTACTGAAAGATATGAATTTAGTGCCATTGTATTGCCTGTAAGGTGACTGTTACTGTATATTGTCTGTGTTCCTTTCTGGTCTATGTTGCTTTTAGGCTCTCTCTTTGCTTAGAGGACACCTTTCAAGATTTCTTGTAGGGCTGGTTTCGTGTTTGCAAATTCCTTTAGTTTTTGTTTGTCCTGGAAGCTTTTTATCTCTCCTTCTATTTTCAATGACAGCCTAGCTGGATATAGTATTCTTGGCTGCATATTTTTCTCATTTAGTGCTCTGAATATATCCTGCCAGTCCTTTCTGGCCTGCTAGGTCTCTGTGGATAGGTCTGTTGCCAATCTAATGTTTCTACCATTGTAGGTTACAGATCTCTTCTCCCGAGCTGCTTTCAGGATTTTCTCTTTATCTCTGAGACTCGTAAGTTTTACTATTAGATGTCGGGGTGTTGACCTATTTTTATTGATTTTGAGAGGGGTTCTCTGTGCTTCCTGGATTTTGATGCCTGTTTCCTTCCCCAAATTAGGGAAGTTCTCTGCTATAATTTGCCCCATTATACCTTCTGCCCATCTCTCTCTTTCTTCTTCTTCTGGGATCCCAATTATTCTAATGTTTCGTCTTATGGTATCGCTTATCTCTCGAATTCTGCCCTCGTGATCCAGTAGTTGTTTATCTCTCTTTTTCTCAGCTTCTTTATTTTCCATCATTTGGTCTTCTATATCACTGATTCTCTCTTCTGCCTCATTTATCCTAGCAGTTAGCGCCCCCATATTTGATTGCACCTCATTAATAGCCTTTTTGATTTCTACTTGGTTAGATTTTAGTTCTTTTACTTCTCCAGAAAGCGTTTCTCTAATAACTTCCATGTTTTTTTCAAGCCCAGCTAGTGTCTTTATTTTTTTTTTATTTATTTAAAAAAAAAAATTTTTTTTTCAAAGATTTTATTTTATTTATTTGAGACCGAGAGAATGAGAGAGAGAGAGCACATGAGAGGGGGGAGGGTCAGAGGGAGAAGCAGGCTCCCTGCCGAGCAGGGAGCCCGATGCGGGACTTGATCCAAGGACTCCAGGATCATGACCTGAGCCGAAGGCAGTCACTTAACCAACTGAGCCACCCAGGCGCCCCCAGCTAGTGTCTTTAAAGTGATGATTCTGAACTCTAGATCTGACATCGTACTAATGTCCGTATTGAGTAGGTCCCTGGCAGTCGGTACTCTTGTTCTTTTTGTTGAGGTGATTTTTTCCATCTTGTCATTTTGTCCAGAGGAGAATAGATGAATGAGAGAACAAAATGCTAACAGGGTAACAAGTTCCCCAGAAAATATACTCTAAACAAATCAGAAAAGACCTGAAGCAGTGGGAAAAGAAAGGGAAAGAGAGAAAAAAGGAAAAAGAAAAAAAAAAGAAAAAGATAAAGATAAAAACAAACAAAAACAGAACAAACCAAAAAAAAAACCAGAATATGATCAAATATGATCACGCTGGTATATAGATCAGTGCCACACACTAGATTTTGGGTGTATTTTGGTCTGTTAGAAGAAAGTGCCTCCCAAAATTTTAAAGAAAGAAAAACTTATATATGTACAAAAATGAGGGTTGATATGATGAAGGGATGGAATATGACTGTAAAGATGGAAATTATAAAAAATTTTATAAAAGGAATTGCTAAGAAGTTGTTTGAAAAAAGAAAGAAGAGGATTTAAAAAAAAAAGAAAAGAAAAAGGAGAGAATGTGATCAGGCAGGGGAGTAGAAAAAAACCATACACTAGAGATTTAGGGTATATTTTGATCGGTTAGAAGAAACTATCTCAAAATTTTAAAGAGAGAACAACTTATATATATATGCCAAAAATACGGGTAACTACTATGAAGGGATAGAATATGACTCTAAAAATGAAAAATAAAAATGTTTTTTTAAAAAAGGGATTGATAAGATGTTGGTTGAAAAAGGGAAAAAGAAAAATTCAAAAAAAAAAAGGTAAAAAAAAAATTAACTTTGAAAGACTACAGAATCATGGTAAAAAAGCCATGGATTCTATGTGCAGTATTCCCCTAGCGCTGGAGTTCTGCCGTTCTCATTGATCGGTAAACTTTGCCTTGGCTGGCTGTTCTCGCTGATCTTCTGGTGGAGAGGCCTGTTGCCGTGGTTCCCAAATGTCTCTGCCGGAGGCGGAATTGCCCCGCCCTTGCCGGTCCGGGCTAAGTAATCTGCTCGGGTTTGCTCTCGGGAGCTTTTGTTCCCTGCAAGCTTTCCGTACAGCTTTGGAGGCGGAGAGTGAAAATGGCGGCCTCCCAATGTCTTCCCCGGAGCCGAGAACTCGGGGCCCCGCTCCTCAGCGAGCCCCCAGAGAAAAGCAGTCAGTCACTCCCGTCTCCCCGGTCTCCGGCCTCACTCTGTGCTCACCCGGCCTGTGACCGAGCGTTTCTATCTCTGGCACACGACCCCGTGTGGAGTCTCCAAACCCCCCAGATCCCTGCGGTGCGCTCCCGCGCTGCTCCTCCCAGGGGAGGAAGGGAAATCTCCCTGGATCTGCTGCTTGTTGGGTCTCTGCTGGAGGAGCAGTGGCCTGACTGTGTCGTGGATCACGGTTTATGGCAACCCCGAGCTGAGAGCCCGCTCCTCGCTCCTCGGCTCCGTCTCTGCAGCCGGCTTTCCCGCTCCGATACCTGGGAGCTCTGCCGCACTCAGGCACCCCTGGTCTTTCTGTGACCCCGAGGGTCCTGAGACCACACTGTCCCATGAGGGTTCCACCCTTAGCTTAGCCACTGGAGTGACGTCCCTCAGTGGAGCCGACTTCTAAAAGTTCCGATTTTGTGCTCCGCGGCTCTATCACTTGCCAGAAGCAGCCGATGGAGGCCCATCCCCCGCCGTCTATCCTCCTGAATATCGCCTCGGATTCACTTCTCCGCACGTCCTACCTTCCAGAAAGTGGTCGCTTTTCTGTTCAGAGAGTTGTTGCTATTCTTTTCTTCGATCTCCTGTTGAGTTTGTAGGTGTTCAGAATGGTTTGATCCCTATCCAGCTGAATTCCTGAGACCAGACAAAATCCAGGTCTCCTACTCCTCCGCCATCTTGCTCCGCCCCCTCCTGAGCCTTTTTTTTTTTTTTTCTCCCACCTAATAGACTTTGGAGACTTTAAAAAATATCTGTGCATTGAAAGCTTCCTTGTGCATGTTTATACCTTCAAAATATTCCATTGTATATATGTAGCATAATTTATTTAACCATTCCTCTACTCAAGGGCATTTAGGTCCCTTCCAATCTTTTATTTTGAATAATGCTGCAATGAGTAACTTTGTATATATGTTATTTCTTAAGTATGGCCTAAAGGATACATTCCCAGAGGTTAAATTACTGGGTCAAAGGGGACACTTAGTTTTAATTTTGATCTATGTGCCCAAATTCCTTCCACAGGGGATTGTACCTAATTTATACTTCCACTGGGGAAGTATGAGAGTAGTTGTTTCTCCTGGGGGATTATTACATGCTTCTTATATGTGGCTTTGAATTTTTCTTCAGTTGTTTTAACTTGGATGTTGTCCTCCTGGTTAGATGGTAAGTTTATTGAGAGCAAGGGCCAAGCGTTTACTGCTTTTGAATCATCTGCATTTATAAAATACTATCACACGGCAGCCTAGGAATACAATAAATTTGTTTGCAGTGCGATTTGGAAAAAGAATCCAGTTAGATCTTAACGATAAAAGATTTCCACACTTGGTAAGAGTTCAGCTGAACTGACTTCTCCCCACCCCCAAAGTAATTATGAGGCTTGTTTCATGTAGTTATGGAATGAGTCCTGAGATGAGGTGCTTTGATCTGGGCTTATGGGAGGACTGCACGTGTATGTGGGCTTCTATCCTGGAACCCAGGGTCATTCTGCCAGAGTCAATCCGGTGGTGCCTCAGCATCAGCAAGTCTAACCGCGTGCCTGTCCTGTCATCTCTTTTCCTTCACATGTGCTGGTGCCTGCCCCACAGTAAGCAGGAGAACAAAGAGCTGCTTTTAAACTTTTTGTGTCTACTGCATATGTAAACATTACGTCACTGTAATCTAGCTCTCCTATATCCTAGTAGCAAAA
Source organism: Halichoerus grypus (assembly GCF_964656455.1). Taxonomy (NCBI): domain Eukaryota; kingdom Metazoa; phylum Chordata; class Mammalia; order Carnivora; family Phocidae; genus Halichoerus; species Halichoerus grypus. The sequence goes on along the minus strand of NC_135714.1, from coordinate 154,730,823 downwards.
ATGTACTGATTGTTCCTTTGTTCTCTTGATGTCTACTCTGTTGGCTTCACCCATATGTATTGTCCCGTACTGGCACCCAGGGGTCTACAGACTTTTTGGCTTGCACATCCTCCAGAGGGATTCTGTAAAATTACATGCCCCCCTCACACGTTTATAGGCTCTATCTAAAATTTTAGGTTTAAATAGTTGTGAAGGATATGTTTTATAGTTTATTGTCAATATTGACTTTAAAAAACAATTGCTGAGTATCCATGTACCTGCATACATGTGTGTGTTAAGCCATTATATACACACACACAAGATATTTATTGATCAGTCATACCAAGAAAATATCCTCTTTCTACTTTTTGCTTTTTTTTCTATTCCTATCTTAATGGGGAGGGTTTTCTTCTCTTTGTTTTGTTTACATACAATGATATCTGTCAACTTTAAGTGTACAGTTTGATGAATTTTGGTAATTGCATATAATTACATAATTTCACCACAAAGAATATTCGTGTTGAGACTTTTGTGTGTGTGTGTATGCATAATACGTGTGTGTATTTACATACCGTGTGAAGCCTCAGCATAAATATAAACGTGCATATATGTATGCATGCACGTATATGTGTATGGGTATTTATTAAAATATACACACCTAAATGTAAAGTCTTAACATGAATATACGCAGATCTATCTATATAATATGTTGGATAAATGTAAACACACATGTATGTATGGTATATTTGTTCTAGTGCACATATAGGGCACACGCACACACTTATATATCCCTATTGAAGCTGTAAATTATATAAAAATATATTTATATTTTGTGTACATATATAAATAATGTATATAATACAATATAAAATATAAATGTATTTATATAAACTATAGATGCTAAACTATAGAGCATTAACACAAATACATAGATAGGTCGATTGATCCAGATGTATGTGTATATATGTATGTGTATGACACACACACACTCAAAACTGTGACATTATTCTTTTATATGTATACAGAGGAATCTAATAGTGTTTGATACCCACCATCATCCAATAAAACAATATAGGAACAAGCTCTCCTTTAAACATCAGAAATTATATATCACTCCTTTTTTTCTCTGAATTTGAATTTCCATTCCACTTCCTATATGGACTTTTCTCGTGTATATTTTTATGCTTGAAAATCTTTCAGTGGTCACCCTATTGTACTGCAATAAATATATATGTATGTATATATATATATATGTTAATATTTTTATTTCCTGTGACTGTAGCTCCTATGACCATTGAATAACCTCTTCTGATGGAGTTATCATTATAATTATTAGCAATATACTTGGTCAAAACAACAATATACATTTCAAACCCGTAAATAATTACTAAATGTAAAGTTATATTTTAGTGGAAATATATCCTTTAATGCGAGAGATGGGCTGTTTACCACAATGAGGTTACGTATCTGGGCTTGGTTACTATTCACTGCTAGAGTGGGTCAGGGTTCAGTATCAATTGTGTTTCTCAGTGGAAATGCCGAGGAATCTTGTTCATATGAAAAGAAGATAGGAATGGAAAGAATTGTCTTATAGCACTCTCAGTTAATTCTTTGAGCTCCTCTGAGCCCCAAATCCTATATTGACCTATTGTCAAAAATCATTTTGAACGCTACGTTTGCAACTCTCTTAGGCCTCCTTCAGTTTTTTGAACCCAAGGCATCGGAAACCCCCTGACTTGCACAAGTGCGTGCTACTCAGTCCTTACAGCTGTTTGTTGCCTCGGCACCAACACTGGTGTTCCCCGTCTTTCTGTTTGGTGCCCAGAGAAGTGTGCCACGGTGAGATTGGCACAGGTGAGAGGTGTTCTCATCCTTCATAGAGTGGAAGAAAGCCTGTTGGGGAAAGGAAGAATCTGCTCCTGCCGCACAGGCAAGAGCTCAGGCAGGGAAATTGTTGAATTTAGGTTGCATGTTTATGTTGCGTATATTACGTTGCGTACTGATTCCCTAAACTGCTGGCGTCTCATCCCGTGTCAAAGGTGTTTGCATCCCCCCACTTGAAGACCACTATTTGTCAAAACCCCTCATTTCTTCCACTTTACAAGGTCTCCTTTAAGCCTCCCCTCAGCGGAACATGTTTCAGATAGAGGCTATGGTTATCTCTTTTTTTCCGCAAAACTGCTGGTCCAGGCTGGTCACAGGACTGCATACACTCGATCTGTAGATTCTCTCTAAGCTTAAAAAGGCAGATGCCGGAATTTGGCTGCTCCAGTGGATAAGAATTATGAAGAGACTCTTGGGAAAAGAAGAAGAAAATAAATGAGAAAATACCACTGTCTCCTTATCCTTTCAAAATACAAGTGGGGCTTGACCTGGTGTTAGCTTAGTCTTCTATCTTAGCACTGTCAACAGAGTGAATGTGCTCACTTGTCCATTTAAATGGATTCTCAAGGCTGATACACAGTGAAAAGTAAAATTACATTTTATAGCATCTGTGTACTTGTTTAAGCCATGGATATTTTCAGAAGGGTGAATTTGATGTTTAAAATCATGATAGAGGGCACCTGGGTGGCTCAGTCAGTTAAACGTCTGCCTTGGGCTCAGGTCATGATCCCAGGACCCTGGGATCAAGCCCTGCATTGGGCTCCCTGCTCAGTGGGAAGTCTGCTTTTCCCTCTCCCTCTGCTGCTCCCCCTGCTTGTGCTTTCTCTCGCTCTCTCAAATAATAGATAAAAAAATAAAGTCATGATAGATATACACCTAAAACTAATACAATGTTATCAATTATATCTCAATAAAAATAATAAATTAAATTATGATAGATGTTCTGTTGAGTGATGGAAAAACAGTCACCTCACCACAAAGCTAAAAAACAGTTTGGTGAAATTGGGTAGAAATATAGTTGCTGGGGGGGAAAAGAAGAAAAAGTCAATTCCATAACTCTGTTATGAATTTATGAATATGGGCTCTTTTAGAGATGCTTGCAAAAGAGGCAGAAGCAGAATAAGTAAGCTTATAGGGCTTTAATACTAAAATATGAATGTTTATTTTATAGAAAGAGCTATTCACTTCAGATAGTCAACATCTCTATCTGTGACAGAGTGACCACTAATAAAAATGCACTTGACAAACAACTGATTCGAGAATGAACAGAGAGAAGTGAAATGGGATTTGGCTGAGTGTCTTAGTCTGTTTGGGCTTCTATAAGAGAACACGATAGACTGGGTGGCTTTTATAGGCTTATATGCCCATAAAAAAAAAAACAAACAGGCATTTATTCCTCAGAGTTCTGGAGGCTGGGAAGTCCGAGATCAAAGCAACGGCAGATTCACTGTCTGGTGAGAGTCTGCTTCCCATGGATGCTGTAACCTCACTGCAGAAGGGGGCCAGGGATCTTTCTCGAATGTTTTTATAAGGGCCCTAATCCCACTCATGGAGGGCTCCACCCTGTCAACGGTCCCACCTCCTAATACCAACCCACTGGGGATGAGGTTTCAACACTTGAATCTGGGGGAACACAAACATTCAGTCGATAGCGATCTGCTTAGGTGGCTTCAACAACAGAAATTTATTTTCTCACAATTCCGGAGGCTGGAAGTCCGAGACCAAGATGCCAGCATAGTCAGGTTCTGGCAAGAGTTCTCTTCTGGGCTTGCAGGCACCCCCTTCTCCTTGTGGGTTTACATGGCCGTTCCTCAGTGTGTGTATATGTGGAGAGAGAGATTGAGATCTTTCTTTCTCTTCCTATAAGGCCATCAGTCCTATCAGATGAGGATCCCACTTTTTTAATTAAGATTTTATTTATTTATTTATTTATTTATTTATTTATTTGAGAGAGAGAGAGAGAGGCAGAAGGAGAGGGAGAGGGAGAATCTCAAGTGGATTCTACGCTGAGCACAGAGCCGGACGTGGGGCTCGATCCCAGGACCCATGAGATCATAACCTGAGCTGAAACCAAGAGTCAGATGTTCAACCAACGGAGCCACCCAGGCGCCTCGAGGATCCCACTTTTATGACTTCATTTAACCTAAATTACCTCCTAGAAGCCCTATCTCCAGCTACAGTCACATTGGGGGTTAGAGTTTCAGCATATGAATTGGGTGGTGAGTGGGGGCAGGTGGTGGTAGCAAAATTCAGTCCATAACACCAGGAGTCAGAATATGAGGGTTCTAACCAAGACTCTGCCACTAAGTGGCTATGGTCCTGGTGGGCATGTCACTTGATTGTTTTTCTGGGTTTTAGGGCAAACGTTTTGGTTATGGGGAATGGTGATCCATTCCCTGGTAATACCAGACCCTGAATTGATGAACAAGTTGCATTTTGTTCACTGTATGTTTACTTTGGCAAAAGAGAGGGCTAATACATTCAAAACTACTTTAAAAATTATGAACACTGAAAGAGAATCAGGAATTTTTAAGGCATTAGCAAGAAAAGTTCAATTTTCCAGAGAGCCCTCTGATAATTAGGATTTTATAGTATGCCAGCACCAAAAGTATGGGGGAGAATCTGTGTAGGGTTGGAGTGATTAAAGAAAGGAATAAGGCCAAAGTCCAAGTTTGAGTTTGGTGACTAATCTCTCGGTGAGCACCAAGGTGGAAAGAAAGAGCAAATGATCCACAGAAGAATACTTAGCATCTCATTCCTAAAATCGCCTGCTGTGATTTCATTCTGAAACCCATGTCACTCTCTCTCCTGGATTTGTTTCGTTTGGTGTGAGCAAACACCTGAAGTAATTTTTTCAGATAGGATGAGTGTTGTAAACTGTCTGAGTGTTTATAGATCTGAATATATTTTGAATGATTGTTTAACCACAGAATTCAGAGCTCCAAGTATTCTTTCTCTTAGAAGTTTGAAGATACTGTTTCATTGTCTTCTAGCAACCCATATTGTTGATGAAGTTTGGTGCTAGTTTAATTCTCTTTCCTCTTTGTATATGTTTTTTTTTCCCTTTCATTGGAAAATTTCAAAATTTCTTTTTTTTTTTTTAAGATTTTATTTATTTATTTGACAGAGTGAGAGAAAGCACAAGCAGGGGGAGCAGCAGAGGGAGAGGGAAAAGCAGGGTTCCCACTGAGCAGGGAGCCCGACGAGGGACTTGATCCCAGGACCCTGGGATTGTGACCTGAGCTGAAGGCAGACGCTTAACCGACTGAGCCACCCAGGTGCCCCTCAAAATTTCTTGAAGTTTGAACTTTCCCAAAAAGGTCACTAATTAGGTGTTTGTTCATTCACTCAGCACAGCACTCAGTGGACCCATTTAATCTGAAGACTTGGGTCTGTCTTCAGCTCAGAGACATTTTCTCTAATATCTTTGATGACCTCCTTCCCTTCCTTATTTCTTTTTCTCCATTTTGAATTTCTATTGAAGGAATATTGGGCTACCTGAATCTATCATCCATGAGCCTTATCTTTGCTGTCTTATTTCCATATTTTGGTCTATTTGCTCTTTAATCTGAAAGTTTTCCTTTACGTCCAGATCACAAATTGAGTCCTTGCCTGTGTACATTCTAATAAATTCAATCCTTCTATTGGATTTCCACCCCCCCCATAATTATACTTTAATTACCAAGCACTCTTTTTTGTTCTTTTCTAGATCTGTTTTCCATGTATAGCTGGAAGGCAGAAGCTAAATTTGTTTAGGCAGCGAACACTGGAGGTCCCAACTTCCCCAGTGGCTCAGAATGCTGCTTGTTAACAAATTACCCTAATAGTTGTCTGTGGGGCACTTCTGTACTTTTGGTTGCCACCCAGTTTAAAGCTTCTGTGGTACTTCTTTTCAAGACCTATGTTCCCCCGAAATGTTTCACCTGTGGGGCCTTAGCTCTTTCTTTGTCAACCCCATTCTAATGCTCTCTGTGCCCTCTAGGAGTTCTTAGGCTTTCTGGTTCTCTGATGGCTACCTTTCTTATTTTTGTACTTCTGTTATTACTTCATTCTTTCTCAAAATATCTTTCCAGCAAAATATCTTTCAGTGGGATTTTGGATGGGAGAGGGATCTTGTACCCAATTCCTGATTTAAACTGGAAGGCTTCTTTCTTCCTTAAAATTATAGCCTGGTCCTCTCCTCCCCTCCTTCCCACTCTTTGGCTTATCTTCTTAGCTTGCAGGAAGGCTCCCACAGTCAAGCATTCTGGACAATTCTCTAGGCAGGCTGGATTGGGAGGTTTGTAATAGTAGGTTTGTTGAGTCATCACCAGGCACTCTGTGACTGCAAGGATGAGAGAATATGATTGCACTCAGAGCTCCTCCAGTGTTTACCTATGCCCTATCGAAGGAAAATTGTATCAGACAAATTAAATAGGCAAGGAAGACTTTATTCAAGACTAATGCATTAGGGGTCAAGATTTGGGATAGGGGTGAGAGATGGAATTCAACTTTGAATACACAGGAGTAGTGGGGGGGGGGGGTTATAGCCAACAGGCAGGATGAGAGGCATCAATGGATGGAAAATTACTAAGAGGAACTTGGGTAGCTACCAAGGGTTGGGGGATTCTTTCTAAACCGGTTTAGCAGGATTGCGTGAAACTGGTCATAAGCAGGCTGAGGATCTGATTGGGACACAGCCTGGTCAAGAAGAGAGGTCAGAAGAGCTGGACCAAAGTTTGGTCAAAAAAGGGATCCTTGTCAGCCCCTTCCTCATTCTGTGTACAGGTACTGAGAATATTTCTGTTCAGTACTGGGATTCTTGGCCTTCTGACCAAGTGGCTATCACCCTAATTGGATGAATAGCCCAGACATAATGTGATACCTCATTCTTATTTATTTATGTATATTTGATTGGTGACATTTCCTTAAAGATTAGTCATTCCTTTGGAAGGCAGAAATGAATTGTGGTTAAGAGAGCATGCTTTGGGGGGCGCCTGGGTGGCTCAGTCTGTTAACCAGCTGCCTTCAGCTTAGGTCATGATCCCAGGGTCCTGGGTTCAAGCCCCACGTCTGGATCTCTGCTCAGCAGGGAATCTGCTTCTCCCTCTGCCCCTCCCTCCACTCGTGCTCACACTCTCTCTCTCTCTCTCTCACTCTCTCTCCCTCCCTCTCTCAAATAAATAAAATCATTTTTAAAAAAGAGAAAATGCTTTGGAATTGGAAGCACTTGGGGGTCAGATCTTTGCTACTTATTAGCTGTATGAATTTGGGCAGGTCACTTAAAAACACCGTCTTCTTAGAGTTAACTATTAATGTAATTATCACTGCTCATTAAGTGGAAGCTACCATTAATATTAGTTTGTTTTTTTTTTTTTAAGAGAGGGAGGGGGAGAGGGATAGAGGGAGAGGGAAAGAGAGAATCTTAGGCAGGCTCCACATCTAGTGTGGAGCCCAGTGAGGGGCTCGATCTCACCACCAGACACTCAGGTGCCCCTAATGTTAGTATTATTTTGACCCAAACTCACATCATCTGGATCTCCTCAGGTTAGCCCCAGCAGTATTTCCCATATCATGACTAATATACAAATTTCCCTAGGCCTGGCAGATTGGTGAATATCTACTAGATACCAGTGACCTATAGAGTAGCCATGTTTGTTCTAGTAGAAGCAGAAATGCTGAGGCCCTCAATGGAAGCTATCTTAATCTGGATGGTATTCGAGGGTTCCTTCAGCTTGCATGGCTCTAGCTATAAGGAAAGCATCCTAACTTTATTCCAGTAGGTTTGCACATCAAGGCCATTGGAACACTCTTGTTTATGGCATAATTACCGAAGTGGGTACCTATGTTAGTACTCAGAGTGGAGTGTTAATGTTATACAGCTTATCTGCTCTTTCATGCTTATCAAATGCTTCTCTTCAAGTTACCATCTCCTGCAAAATGCTGGTACTCTTTTTAATGAATTGATATGTCCTCCATGGCTTCTTTGCTTTCAAAAGTACAACAGAAGCTTCCAGAAGTTTGAGAAGGAGTGTGTGTGTGTATGTGTGTGCGTGCGCGTGCACATACACACAGAAATGGAACAGGATCCTTGCAAATGATGACAACTGCAAATATTATTTCTGCCTTTGATATCACTTCTAACTTCTCTACTCTCTGATAATAACAAAGGAAACTCAAAACCTCCCAGGTTATTACAGTGGGTATCTTAAATGAGCACATGTTCCCCTTTCAGCAAGTCCCAACCTTGATGTCACTTCCAGGGCTGACAGCACGACAGGGCTGAGATCACCACTGAGTCACTGAATCAGAATCACCTCTACTGAAATGTCAAGTCACAGACATCCTTTAATAAAGGGACTTCAGTAGAGGTTGCTAGGAATGGTGCTGATTTTTAGTGAAGTAGAAATTAAAGCGGAAAACAGGTGATTTAGAAAGAAATTTTTGTCCAGTGCTGTATTAGGATTCTTCGGAGAAACAGAATCAACAGGAAGTGTGTGTGTGTGTGTGTGTGTGTGTGTAATCTCTTATAGATATAAATAGATTTATTATAAGGCATTGGCTCATGCAATAATGGAGACTGAGAAGTCCTAAGATCTTCAGGCAGCGAGCCAGAGACCCAGGAGAGCTGCTGGTGTAAGTTCTAGTCCAAAAGCCATGAGGCTTGAGACCCAAAAAGAGCCAGTGTTTCAGTTTGATGGCAGGAAAAAGACCCATGTCCCAGCTCAAAGCAGTCAGGAAGGAAGAGTTCCCTGTTACTCACCCTTTTTGTTCCATTCAGGCCTTCAGCTGAGGCTCACCCACATTGGGGAGGGCAGGCTGCTTGACTCTGTCTACTGAGTCAAACGTTAAGTTCCTCCAAAAAGACCCTCACAGACACACCCAGAATCGTGTTCAAACATCTGAGCCCTGCTCCCCTCCTGGCCCAGTCAAGGTGACACATAAAATTAACCATCACAAATGCCTCCTCCTCTGTATTATGTTGACATTTTGGATAGTCCTTTCAACTTTTGGAAACATAAAGGAGTGAATAATGTGACAGCAAATCCTTAATTCTTGTGCTCAGAGCCTCATGGTGCCTGCCTTAAATGTTTATTGGACCCTTTACTTAAATGCACTGGATGTTAACACATCAGTCATTAATGAGGTCTTTTTCCTGCCATCAGACTCAAACTGAATATCAACAATTTGATATTGCAATAGTCTTTCAAAATACATATGATCACTTTTCCTTGCAGATCTAAAGACTGCATCTATTACCAAGGGCACAATAAGATTACCTCAAAACTGATTTAGGTGCCACCCCATGTAACTCCCTAAGCTTATCCCTCCTGTGTAGCATTGAGTACACTGTTAACATTATTGGCTTACTTGTCAGCTTCCTTATTGGATGATAAATTCTTAGAGGGCAGAGAGTTTTTGTCTTGCTCATTGTATCCACAATGCTCCTTCCATGATATATGTTCAGTGGATTTTTGTTGGGTGAATGAATCAACATAAGGAGAATTTATTTTTTATTTTTTATTTTTTTATTTTTATTTTTTTTAAAGATTTTGTTTATTTATTTATTTGACAGAGAGAGAGAAACAGCATGAGAAGGGATAGGGTCAGAGGGAGAAGCAGGCTCCCCGCTGAGCCGGGAGCCCGATGTGGGACTCGATCCCAGGACTCCGGGATCATGACCTGAGCCGAAGGCAGTCGCTTAACCAACTGAGCCACCCAGGCGCCCGAGAATTTTTTTTTTAAACACCCTTGATGTCAGAGCCTGAGCTTGGTGCTGACTATACAAAGGCAAATCAGGCAGGTTTCTGGCCATCAGGGTGATCTAGTCTTATTGAGGAGATAGACATTAGTAAGTACTCTGTAGTATAAGGAAGACCTCACAGAGGATTTGATCTTGGAGTGAAGTTTTAGGGGTTGACTAGAAGTTTGCCAGGAAGACCAGCTGAGGTGGGAACGCTTATAGGAGGAAGGGCATATCAGACTCAGGTACCAACCAGCAGGTGCCAAGACACAAACTTGTGAATTGGCATGGGCCATTCCAAGAACAGGGGGGTAATTTGCTATTTCTGAAATACTGGTGTGTTGATGAAGGGGAGAATGGATGGGAAATACACTTGGAGGCGAAGCCAGGTTAAGGGGCTTAGAAGTTATCAGGTAAACAATCGGGATTCACGAAGGGGATTTAAGTGAGGAGGTGATGGGGTGGCAGCATGAAGGACGGACTGATTAGGGAAGATGGGCATTGAGAGGGCACACGCTGGGGAAGTGGTGGATGTGGACCTGTTTGTGCTTGCAGACTGGCCAGGGGTGGGTGAGAGGAAGCAGGATGCCGAGGAGTTCAAGGTGACTACGTGGGTGGCAGTGCTATCCTACAACCCAGTGTGTTAAAATAGATGCAAAGTGGGTGTAGGAGGAGATACTGGGTTTGTTTTAGACAGACCAAGTTTAGAAAACTGTGCAGCATTTTGGTAGAAAGGTCCAGAAGGGGACTGGACATGCTGGGGGCTCAGAGACCAGGCCAGGGATGGAGTAATTCTCAAATTTATGCACACCTGTGTTCAAACAGCTAAATCAATCTTTGGGTGGCTGAGATCACTTAGAGAAAGGGGATAGCTCAAGGAAAGAAGAGGCCAGGACAGAGCCTTAGAGCATCAAAATTTAAAGGGACAGTGGGAGGCGTCCCAAAATGGTGAGGAAGCAGAGGCATGGCAGACAGGCAGCGAGCGCTTCTCAAACTCGGGTGTGCCTCAGAATTACCTGGAGATTGGGCGCCTGGGTGGCTCAGTCGTTAAGCGTCTGCCTTCAGCTCAGGTCATGATCCCAGGGTCCTGGGATCGAGTCCCACATCGGGCTCCCTGCTCAGCAGGAAGCCTGCTTCTCCCTCTCCCCCTCCCCCTGCTTGTGTTCCTGCTCTCGCTATCTCTCTCTCTGTCAAATAAATAAATAAAATCTTAAAAAAAAAAAAATCACGGAGAGCATGTTAAAGCACAAGCTCTTGGACCCCCACCTATGGAGATCCTGATTCGGTAGGTCTGACGTTGGCCTGAGGATTGCATCTTGAATGTACGCCCATGCGCTGCCAATGCTGCTGGCCACGAGCCACACTTTGGGGGGCACGAGGATACTCAACGAGGAGGCAAGAGAGTGGTCACTGGAGGGTAGTTTGAGGCTTCTGGGGATGTAAGAACCTTGGGCACGTTTACAGGTTGAGCTGAAGGAGACAGGGAGGAGTTGGGCATCCTGGAGGGAAAGGCAGTGAATCGTGGATAAGATTAAGGGAGTGGACTCACAAGACGATGGAGGTACCAGCGATGGTCCCAGTAAGCATATTAAAGGGCTGTGGTGTCCACTTTAAAAAACAAAGCCCCTTATAAGTAAGCTGACTTTCTTGTGGCTTCTCCTTCCTCTGTTTTGTTTTTATTACCTACCTCCTCGAGCTGCTGTTCACTTTTACCTTTCTGGCTCTCCCACTGTGCCTAGGAGCCTTTGTCTCTGACAAAATCCTCCCCGTGCTGTCACTTCCATGTACAGATACATAAAGAGATGACTCGCTACAGATGAATGATCAGTAATGAATAGACTTTCAGCAACACAAGGCATTTCAAGGATAAAGGAAAATTTCAAAAACTGTTTGATCATTATTGCTAAAATTGTGTTTCTACCACCTTCTTGCTAGAATTGCCATCAAGAGCTGCTTGACAGCTCCCCTGGGACCTCACTCCCTGGTATTGCAATCATAGTGAAGCACAGAGATGCAGCTCTCTCTCTTCTACTAACGAAAGCCTGCTTCCTTGTAGCCTCAGAGCCCTTGGACAAACTAGAAAAGCTTCAAAAATCACTTTGTATGATGAAAAAACACAACCCCCACCACGATGATAGCTGTGAGCAGTTATATGCCTGTGTGTGCGTCACATTGTCTGAGTTCCAGACAACAAAAATTTATTGAGGGCTTCTCATGGAACAAGCCACCACTGAGATTCAAAGATTAGTAAAATATTGTGGGGATTCTGAGAGGGCCCTTCATGTCCCTTTCTTTTCCAAGTGCTGGACCAAAACGATACAGTTAGAAGAAACAGACTGGGACTGAAATATCATCTTTCTTGCTTGCTAAAGCTGGTCTGGACAATGTGGCTTGCACCTGAGGCCAAAACTGGCTTCTCATTTCTTCCTCCAGGAATTGGACTTTCCCTCTGGACATAGGCAAGGTCACTGGAAATGGCTTTACCCGCCACTGCATGAGGAGAGAAGAACACATGGCCTGTGGGGCAGACATCTCTGAAAGAGGAACTCGAAAGGAGGTTGGGTAGTGCGTGTATAATGACCCTGTACACAGTCTCATCCATCATAGAAGTAATTTGTGTCTTTCCTTGAGGAGTAAGTAAGGGAGGTAGGCAGAGAGAAGGATAGAAGCTTTCTTCTCAGTACTATGGAGAAAGACATTTTCCTATATTCATGATCAAAGCAAGCAATGGGGAGATAGGAGGAGCATGGTTTCACCTACACTCTCCAATAGTTTGATCCTCTAACGCATGGGTTTTATAATTACCCTGTGGCCAGCCAAGGATGGGGCTGCCCTCTTGTTACACAAGTGTTGGAAGTGATAAGACAGATACATGGGCGATTGTATTCCAGGAATCAGGGGCAATTTGGCCCCACTATCATGGGACCCTCCCTCAAACATATGGCACCCTTGTGTATCTGCCTGGGACCAGAGGGCTGCCCAGCTTTGCCAGCAGAAGTCTCCATAGAGGGATTTACATTGTAAATAAACTCCAGCACTTTCCTATGCTCTGTTCTAGTTCTCATCTCAGGAATGTCCAGCATGTTTGGCCATGAGCCCAAACTGTAGTGTCAGAATACTCTACTAATACCATGTCAGCAAATAAAATGGCCCTGAATTAGAATACTTCTCCCATTATTAAATTCCAAAAGGCAATTTAAGTTCCTGCCCCGAGAAGCTCTCAATCTAATAGAATAAGACAAATGCTTAAATAAATAATTACAACCCAATCTGAGCATTTTCAAGTCAAAATTAAAACATTTATAACAGCTTAGAGGAGGCAGCATTAATTCTATCTGGGAGAGTGAAAAAGATTTTACATACGTGATGGCTTTTTAAAAAACCATATTTTTAAAAAAAGTTCAAACATGGAAAAGTTGCAAGAAAGGTAAACATTAACTCAGATTCACCAGTTGTTAACATTTTGCTATACCCTCTCTCTCAATACATGCGTTTTAGTTGTTATTATGAATTTTGCTGAAACAAATTAAAGTTGCAGACATTACTATCATTTGCCCCTAAATTCCTCAGGATATATCTCTTAAGAACAAGAACATTCTCTTACATGCTCATACAGTGCAATTTTTAAATTCAGGAAACTTAATATTACTATAATGCTATTCTATAATGAGTCCATTTTCAAGTTTCACCCCTGTTTCTATAATGTGTTTTATAGCAGTTTTTTTCCAATTTAACATCCAACCCAGGGTTACACATTGCATTTAGTTATCATGTTTCTTTAGTCTCCTTTGATCTCCCAACATTTCCTCAGCCCACCTCCCACCTCCCTCCTTCCCTCTCAGCTTCCTCTCTTTTTTCCCAACATTGACATTTTTAGAATCTAGGCCAGTTGTTTGGTGAAATGTTCCTCAACTTGGGTTTGTTTGATTGTTATGGCATGGTTAGATTGTTTCATGATTTCTTCTTTTTCTCTTTTGAAATAATTTCAAACTTACATAAAAGCCAGAATTATATAGAGTTTTGCAACCTTTTTTGTAAGTTCCAAATGATTCTTACCCAGATTCACCAATTTTTAACATTGTGCTACATCCACACTTACCATTCTTTCTTCCTCTCTCCTTCTCCCTTTATGTGTGTTTGGTGTGTGTGTGTGTGTGTTGTGTGTACAGAATAGTTATTTTGTTTTTTTTTTTAAGTAAGCTCTACACCCAACATGGGGCTAACTCACATTCCCGAGATCAAGAGTTGCATGCTCCACTGACTGAGCCAGCCACCCACCCCTAGAATAGTTGTATTTGGTTTTTTAAAATTCTGAACCAGTAAAGAATAGGTGTCACCCTTTTAATGACAGCTTAAATTTTTTTAAATAAAAAATTTATATATTTAAGGTATATAACATGATTTTATATGTATATTCATAGTGAAAGGATTATTGCAGTCAGGCTAATTAACAAATCCACTTCTTCACCCAAAAAGAGTTACCCATTTTTTTCTTTTTTGTGGTGAGAGCACCTCAAATCTAACCTGTTAGCAAATTTCCAGTATTCAATACAGTATTATTAACTATAGTCATTATGCTGTACATTAGATCTGTACACTTATTCATCCTATATAACTGCAAATTTGTACCCTTTGACCAACATCTCTTTACTTCCCCCACCTCCCAAACCCCTGGCAACCACCATTCTACTCTCTGCTTCTATGTATTTGACTTATTTAGATTCTACATATAAGTAAGGTCATGCAGTCTTTTTCTTTCTGCATCTAGCTTATTTCACTCAGCTTAATGTCCTTCAGGTTCATCCGAGTTGTCACAAATGGCAGGATTTCTTTCTTTTTTAAGGCTGAATAATATTTTATTGTGTATGCACATAAACACATACATAATACAATTGTAGCATATATGTATATCATTTTTAATGCATTTGTCCATCGATGGATAATTAAGTTTTTTTCCCTATCTTGGCTATTGTGAATAATGCTGCAGGGAACATGGAAGTGCATGTATCTCTTAGAGGTACTGATTTCACTTCTTTTGGATATATACCCAGACTAGGGATTGCTGGATCATATGGTAGTTCTGTTTTTTTTTAAATTAAATTAAGTTAAATTAAATTAAATTAAATTAAATTTCTTTAAAGTAGGCTCCACACCCAGCATGGAGCCCAACACAGGGCTTGAACTCACAACCCTGAGATCAAGACCTGAGTTGAGATCAAGAGTTAGACGCTTAACCGACTGAGCCACTCAGGCTCCCCAGTAGTTTTGTTTTTAAGGAATAGTTCTTTGGAGGGGGGGTGTGTGGTGACCTCCATAGTGTTTTCCAAAATGGCTGTACCAAAATTATATTCCCACCAACAGTGTACAGAGGTTCTCTTTTCTCTACATCCTCACCAACACTTGTCATCTCTTATCTTTTTGATAATAGTCATCCTAACAAGTATGAGATGATATCTCATTATGGTTTTGATATGCATTTCCCTGATGATTTGTGATGCCGAGCACCTTTTTTGTACTTGTTGACCATTTGTGTATCATCTTTGGAAAAATGTCTATTCAAGATTTTTTCCATTTTTTAATTGGGTTGTTTAGTGTTGTTGTTTTTTCCCACTGAGTTGTAGGAGTTCTTTATACATTTTAGATATTAACTCTTCTCAGATATATGGTTTGCAAATATTTTCTCCTAATCTGGAGATTGCCTTTTCATTTTATTGATTGTTTTCTTTGCTGTGTAGAAACTTTTTAGCTTTTTTATTTCTGTTTTTGGTGGCTGAGCTTTTGTTGTCATATAACTGACAGCTTTGCAGGTAGGTCTTGAGGAGGATAAAGAAGCTTGCCAGTTGGACAAAAGAACTTGGGCGTGGGAAGGGAATTATAGCCAAAGGGATCTGCATGTGCAGAGATGTAAGCCAGTATGTACATGAAATAGTTGGCGAACAGCCAATATTTTAGAGTAACTGGTCTGGAGGAGAAGGGACCAGAAAGCCAGTTGGAACTTATCATGTTAAGGAATTTGGACTTTGTTCCATAGGAAAAAAGAAAATGTTGAAGATTTTTAAGCAAAGAGATAATAGTATCACATTTATTTTTTTAGAAAGATGAACTCTAGGGCAATTTGGAGGAGAAAAGGGCAAGACAGACCAAATAGGCAGATAATGCACTGCAGCAGGTGGTGAAGAGACCTGAAGGAAGGGGTGTAGGGGAATGTTTGCTGAATTCCTACTATGTGCTGGCCATTTTGCTATCACAAAAACCTGAGGTCAGAGAGGTTGAGTAATTTGGCCAAGAACCATTGTAGTTAATATTTAGACCCAGGCCCATGAGACCCTAAGGCCCACTCAGAACTACAGTGAGGTCATGAGGAATGGAGACAGGAATGATCACAGCTGGTGTTAATTATGAAAATGACTACTAGGGAAGGGAAAGAACTGGGGAAATCAGAGAAAATGATGGTTGTGTTAACAGTACTTATAAACGTGGTTTAGATGGGTGGGTTTATGAAACACCTAGGGTGAGATACCTAGTGGGCATTTTGGCTCAAGAGCTCAGAAGAAGGGTCTGGGCTCACGGTAGAGATTTGGCTGCTAAAGTCATGAATCCGTGCACCCAGTGAGTGCTGAATGAGAACAGAAGATGGCGAAGGGCAGAATTCTTGGCACACCTACATTTAAAGGTGGTGGGGAAAGAAGAGTCAGTGGGAAAAAAGAGAAAGGGTGGTGAGAGAGTGATGTTATGAGAAGCCGGGATTGGACCATTTCAAGAAGCTGGGTGACGAGGACTACCAAGTGCTGCAGAAGAATTGCAAAGGGAGGCCTGAAAAGATTCATTGGCATTTACTCAATGAGGAGGTCTCTGGTTACCATAATGAAAGCAATTTTAGTAGTTTGGCAGAAGCCAGCCTTCTGGATATTACAGAATGAATGGTGGTAGAGGAGTGGACATAGAGTAGAGATGACTCTTGAGAATTCTGGTGAATGAGGATGATGATAACAGTTAAGAGGGCTTACTTACTATTTGCCAGGCACTGGGCTGACAATTTACACTCATTAACCAATTAATGAGTTAATCCTTACCACACTCCTATGGGGCATATACTATTATTATCCCCATTTTCTGCTGAGGAAATTTTAGCCAAGAGAGTATATACAGGTTAAGTAATAAGCCCAAGGTTTATACTACTAATAGTAGATCAAGGATTCAAAATCTAAATCTTTTAGAGTTCAAATCTGGTGTTGCAAGATGGTGGTAGTTTGGGCTTGAGCCTGGGTATAAACAGTGGGGGAAATCCCGGTAGTGAGGAGAGTATTGACTATATGTATTAAAGAGAATAATTGATGGAGCAAGGTCACAGGATGGAAGGATATCAGAGCACCTTAAAAAACAGAGTGCCCAGTTTTGGACATCTCTTTTTTGTAAAAGACCAGAACAGATGAGAGAAGAACCCATGAATATGGACCCAGATGTCAGCTAAGGTAGATTTTTTTTTTTTTTTTTTTTTTTAGATTTAAGTAAAATTGGCTTACTTAAAAAAGTTCCCATTCCACATTGGGACTTCATTCGAAAGTTCAATGTCTACTCCAAGATTTTTGTTAATTCCTGGAAGTCCATCGTATGGTTTCTTTGGCTTTTGAGTTTCTGCTTCCACTCTTCATCCACTTCTTCATCTCACTTGTAATTCAGTTTCCATGTTCCTATTCCTTGGTTTCATGTTGAACCAGCTGTAGAACTCAGACCAGTCCCCTCTGCGTCTTTTTTCCTATATTTCCCCCAAATCACTCACATAAGGCATTTGTGCATGTATCAGATATTACTGAAGTCTTCAGGGATTTTATATCCTTAGCAACACAAAACAACGTGAAGTCCAATAATAGAAATTTCTATTTTAAACATGCTTTCAGCTCGCCCATCGCTGGAACTCTCTCCCCAAGCTTCAACCTCCCACGCCATCTCTCCTTACACTCCTCCCATTTCCTCTCCTCTTTGCCCTGTTCCAGTCTTCATATTCTTCTTCTTTTTTAAAATGCAGATCTGTTTATCGATCTCTTTGTTTCACAATTTTATTACAAGCCAAGCTTTCTTCTTCCATACTCCAAGTGTCATATCAAGGTAGTTTCTTCAGTAAGGCATTTTCTATCCCTGAGAGGAACTCTGGCATCAGCTGCTAAAACAATAATCTTTTCACCTCAGTACTTAAAGATGGTTTAAATGTGGGAGGAGAGAACTTAAAGGGATTATGTCTGTTGCTTCTATTTTCTCAGTGAATATGAGATATGCTCTTCTCTTGAGGTAGGGATGGGTCTAGGAGAGGTCTGACAGCTAAGGTGAGGGTTTCTGTCAATAGAAATTTACCGGGTTTCTAAACTATGATAAAATACCATATTTACATAGAATGATTCCTTAAACTAAGCCTACAAAAGTGTAGAATTGATTCTCTTGCTGGAGATGGATGATTCAGTTTACTGAGTGCTCTGGTCAATATGAGAAAAGTAGAAAAAGCAATGGAGAAGGAAAAAGTCAGCATAAGTAAACTAAAGTCAGGATACTGGAGATCACAGTCCTTGCTAATCCTTTCTCTCCCCCAACACAGACATGAATACACACACGCTCAGCAGTTTCGGCACCACCCTGGGGCTAGATAGCTATTCATCTTGCAGCTGAAAAAGGATAAAGGAGTCGCATAGTTATTTGTTGTCCCATAACAAATGACCTCAAATGTAGTAATTTAAAACACAACTACTAATTATCTCTCAGTTTCTGCAGGTCAGTCATTTGGGAGCAACTTAGCTGGGTGGTTCTGGCTCAGGATCATTCATGGGCTGTGTCATCTGAAAGCCAGACTGGGGCTGGAGGATCTGCTTCCAATCCCATTCACATGGTTGCCGACAGGAAGCTTCAGTTCCTCACCACATGGGCTTCTCTACAGTGTTGCTCATGACACGGCCTCTAGCTGCTTTCAGAGCGAGCGATCGAAGAAAGAAAACCACCACAGTGAAAGCTGAAATGCCTTCTGTAACTTAATCTTAGGAGTGACATACCATCACTTCTGCAGTGTTTGGTTGGTCACAGATCATCTGTGGTACAGTATGGAAGGGGACTACATGAGGGTGTGAATACTAGGGGCAGAGATCACTGGGGACATTTTGGAGGCTGGTTACCACAGGAGTCTTTGCAAAAACATTTTGTGTGTGTGTGTGTGTGTGTGTCTCTGTGTGAGCTCATACCTTAAAATGTGTCGAACTACACCCCATACGAAGGGGATGTAGTTCAACAGTTAGTTGACTTCTGGATTTAATAATACTAGGACTGGGTAAAATAACAAATAATTGGTGGGGGGGGCACTAAAATATGTCTCAGGATTTTGTCATGTAGGGAAGATTTTTAAAAAGCTGCCATTTGGGCGCCTGGGTGGCTCAGTTGGTTAAGCGACTGCCTTCGGCTCAGGTCATGATCCTGGAGTCCCAGGATTAAGTCCCGCATCGGGCTCCCTGTCAACAGGGAGTCTGCTTCTCCCTCTGACCCTCCCCCCCTTAATGTACTCTCTCTCTCTCATCCTCTCTCTCAAATAAATAAAATCTTAAAATAAAATAAAATAAAATAAATAAATAAATAAAAAGCTGCCATTTACCATCACTTCTATTTTATAAAAAGGAATTTTGACATAAGAAAGGGGAAAGGACATAATCTCCAAATAAAGGACAATCTTTAAATTGAATAAATTTAGCTTTATTAAAAGCTCAATAACTTGCCTTTGCTTTTCTCATTTAACTGTGGACTGACAAAAATTTCATCCTATCTTGGTCCACAGACTGTCATTCAGGAACTACTGAGAACAGACATGGAATGTTCTAGTACCTTTAGTGATGAGTATGAGAATCATGTAGAAACACGCAACAATCCATTCAAAGTAAGTTCAAAAAGAAGTTGAAATGGTTGATACATAAAGATAGCAATTTTATAAAATTATGCTTGTGAGTTGGAAGGGAGCAACAGAACTGGCAAATATTTATCAGTTTTTGTGTTTTTTTGCTGTTAATTTGTGTTCCTACCAATATTTAGATGTTTATTATTTAAGATAATTAAAGATGAAATATAAAAAAATTGACCACTATTGCAGCATATTTAAATGTACCTAAAAGTAATACAAATGCATGGTGATGTTTGAACTTTTAAAATATTTTCATATTTAGTATATTTTACATTCATTCATCCTTTTTCTAAAAAATCACCTCTTCATTTTATAGGTATGCATTTCTTTATAACCCACACAATGTTATTATTTGTGTCCCTTATTACAGAAGATGAACTATGTGGGGGCACTGACTGGCTCAGTCAGCAGAGCACTCTTGATCTCAGGGTTGTGGGTTCAAGCCCCTGTTGGGTGTAGAGATTACTTAAAAATAAAATATATATAAAAAAGATGAAATATCTGACACTATCCATTAGAGGTGAACTTTGGATTGTTAGCTGTGGCCCCCAGAATTGATGGATTTGTAGAAATAAACCATTTTCATTTGGCTTCATTTTTGACCTATGGCATAGTGTTTGCAAGGCTGAAGGCATGGACTGAGGAAGGGATCAATGATTAGCTTGTTCTGGCATTGACTGGATCCCACTAGAATCATGCTCTTCTCATTTAGGTTGAGAATTAAACTTGAGCAATATTTAGGAAAATAGTGAAAAACTTTCTCTTCAATAAAATCTTACTGTAAACATTCATGAGTTGGTTTAAAACCTACACATTTTTCTTTTTTTTTTTTTTTAAGATTTTATTTATTTATTTGACAGTGAGAGAGACAGCAAGAGAGGGAACACAAGCAGGGGGAGTGGGAGAGGGAGAAGCAGGCTTCCTGCGGAGCAGGGAGCCCAACGCGGGGCTCGATCCGAGAACCCTGGGATCATGACCTGAGCCAAAGGCAGACGCTTAACGACTGAGCCACCCAGGCGCCCCTAAAACCTACACATTTTTCTCTTGATAATCTGGTAGAAACTACTGTTTTTGGTTGTTTTTTTTTTTTTTTCAAATATACATGAACTCCATGTTATTACCAAGTTATATATATATTTTTAAAGTTTTACAAAGTTTTTTTTAGCATTATTACTTTTATAAATTATGCTTTCAGTTTTGATTTTATAACCAAATTGGTTAACTAAGAAATTGATGTTCTGTAAGTACTTCTATGACATTTTGCCAATTTTCAATTGGAGTGCTTTGTTTACTTGAGGTATTTTTAAGTGAAAGTAGCGAGCATTTGATTTTTTGAATCTATGGGTAGCTTTTTTGGTATAAGGACAATCCTGAAGTCATAGAGCTGCATAGAGTGAGACATTGGAACTCAGCTGTCAATGCTCTCCCTAATTTTTCTTCTTTTTTTTCTGGTTACAACTCTCATGCTAAATTCTGCAGACACTCAGACATGCCGTGTTGTGGCATGTTGTGTCTAACTGAGCACATTTTTGCTACTCACTGGCATAAGTTAGGGTAAATGTTAGGTGCCTGTATTTTTGCCATGGGGGAACATATGTACCATTATTTGGAACTTCCAGGAGCAAGCTTAGGACATTTTGATGACATTTTGTTATCTACCGACCATCAAACATGACTGCCCCTGCAAAGCTATGCTGACATGGTGGGGAGAGAATAAGAAGTCACAAAGGAGACAGCACTTGAGGAAGAAGGGACCTTAGAGACAGATACATTATATTTTAGGGATGATAGCTAATTTTGAGAATGTTAACTGGTCATTACAGATTACGTGTCTTATGTAGATAACAGGTTTGAGCCAGGCTAAGCTTCCTAATGAATGTGAAACTAGTACAAAATTTCTTTTTCACAGCCACATACAAGGTAGTGAGTACTATGACATGAGGCAAGGAGTTAAATCCTTTTTTTAAAAAAAGATTTTATTTATTTATTTGAAAGAGAGAGAGAGCATAAACAGGGGGGAGAGGGAAAATCAGGCTCCCTGTGGAGCAGGGAAGCAGGGAGCCAGGACCCCAGGATCATGACCTGAACCAAAGGCAGGCGCTTAACTGACTGAGCCACCCAGGCGCCCCAACAAATCCTTTTTTTGACAATAATGTGTGCTCTGTCTTAGAGGTTATGTTAACTGAGTGTTCTTAGTACAATTTATTTGCAAACCATCAAAACTATTCCAGGTTTTGCTAGATAAAAGACAGCCTCTTTTAAAGGATAACATCAAAGCCAGGACTTTCAGAGTTAGCCACTTAGCAGGCTGGTGAGTGCTATCCATGGAGCCTCAGAAGATGACCTTTCGTCTTTTTAGCATTGATGGACCAAAGAAAAGAGTAACCTTGGAACTCCAATCTAGAAATTGTCATGCATTGTTCTAATTATAAACCACAAAATTGCTCAATCATTTATATATAGAAAAGATCTTGAATAGTGGCTGTCAGCACTTTCCTTTAAAATCAAAGCACTACAGATAGAACAAGTTCTTATCTGACTTAAACTCACTGATAATTCCTGAATCATACCTTTTGAAGGTTGCTGGGGGTCACCAATGGCTTGCTGGTGATTGATCTGGAAGCCTTGCTGAGTGGATTGTGGGTCTGGCAGTCATCATCATGGAAAGTGACCACCGGCGTATCTCTCCCTCTAAGACTTGAAGTTAACTTTTATCGATTTCTCTTTCCATAAGAGTAAACCTCCCTTCTCCTGGAGATTAACATTTTGGGAAAAACAGGTAATCAGCGGGGATCTTCTAAGGGAGTTCTCTACTGAAATCTATAAAATAAATTTCCTGGTATAACATCACAGTCTCATTAGTATAATCTGTCACACTACATGCATTTTCTCCCTAACATGTACGACTCAAAGTATAATTCCCTTGTGAAAGAAATAAATACCAACTTCTTAGGCAGCCAGTCTTTCAATCTTTGTACCATTTCTACGTTTGAACTCATTTAACAGAATCAGAGGCTTCCGTTAAATCCATTAATGCAACATACAATTCACATTGTCATTTTCAGCATTTCTCTTGCACTGCAGTATAGTATAGTTAGATTTCAGGCTCCAGAGTCAGACTACTTGGGTCCAAATCCTGGCACCACCAGTGACCAACTGTGTGATTTGGACGAGTTACATAACCTTTCTGGGCTTCAGTTTTCTCAGTTGTGAAATGGGAATCGTAACGGTACTTACTATGCAGCGTTGTTAGAAGAACTAAATGAGATAATACATTCCACAAACAGAAATGTATTCACACTAGCTTAAATAAGTAAGGTTTTCTTTTCTTTCTTTTCTTTTCTTAATAGTAAAGCTACGTGAGCAATCCCACGGATACCCAGTGACAGCTGGGATATATGTGACCAGAACTGGAGAGTGAGCAGCCTCTGAGGCTTCTCCCTCCATCTCCCACAGGCTTGCTAGCTTCCCTCTGTATGTTGGCTCTATTTTCTGCAGACCAGTGTTCTTGGCCTATCACTTGCCTATATCCAGAAATTCTTTCCTCCAAATCCATACAATTTATTAGATGAAGCACTCTTACCACCTGACTTCTGCTCCCAAGTTTCTAGATAAGAAGAAGTCCAATCAGCTGGGGCTGGAAGGGATGAAGCCTTGCGATAAGAATGGTGGCTATTTCCAAAGGCTGAGAGTGGCTTGGGGTCTCTAAGGAGGTGGTGTAATGGTGGGGGCGGGGTGGTGATAATTGGCAATGCTAGGATATTCATAGTGACAATGTTCCAGGGTGCCTAAAGGCTCCTCGTTTTGAGCATGAATTACTTATTTGAAAAATCTTTTTATGGAAGATAATATACCTATAGAAAAGGACACTAACATAAGTGTACAACTTGATGAATTTTGATAAACTGATAACCAGTGTAATCAGCATGCAGCTCAAGAAACAGAGCGTGACCAGCACGCATGTAGCCCCTTTTGCTCCCCTCTGGTCACTGCTCCTTACAGGTAGATTAGTTTTGCCAGTTTTGATACTTTGTACAAATGGAATCATAGCCTATGTACTTTTTCATGTCTGGCTTCTTTTGCTTAACATTGTTTGTGAGATAAATAATACATTATATGTTAAA
Source organism: Halichoerus grypus (assembly GCF_964656455.1). NCBI lineage: Eukaryota > Metazoa > Chordata > Mammalia > Carnivora > Phocidae > Halichoerus > Halichoerus grypus. The sequence continues at coordinate 154,707,188 of NC_135714.1, read as the reverse complement.
AAAAAAAAAAGGAGAAGATAGCAGGAGGGGAAGAATGAAGGGGGGGAAATCGGAGGGGGAAACGAACCATGAGAGACTATGGACTTTGAGAAACAAACTGAGGGTTCTAGATGGGAGGGGGGTGGGGGGATGGGTTAGCCTGGTGATGGGTATTAAAGAGGGCACGTTCTGCATGGAGCCCTGGGTGTTATACGCAAACAATGAATCATGGAACACTACATCAAAAACTAATGATGTAATGTATGGTGATTAACATAACATAATAATTAAAAAAAACAACACCTTTTGCACTGAAAAAAAAACACAAAAAAATAAACATGCAAATACCACACAACCTAGCAATTGAACTCTGAATGTTTTTCCTAAAGAAATGAAGAGAAAAAAAAAAAAAAAACTGTGCACAAATCTTTTTTTTTTTTTAAGATTTTATTTATTTATTTGACAGAGACAGTGAGAGAGAGAGAGAGAGAGAGAAAGCGCACAAGCAGGGGGAGTTGGAGAGGGAGAAGCAGGCTTCCCGCTTAGCAGGGAGCCCGATGTGGGGCTCAATCCCAGCACCCTGGGATCATGACCTGAGCCGAAGGCAGACACTTAACGACTGAGACACCCAGGTGCCCCAAACTGTGCACGAATCTTAAAAACAAAACAAAACAAAACATTGTTTATGAGATTCATCAGTATTGTATATATTTGTAGGGCATTCTCCTTGCTGTAAAGTATTCATTTGGGTGAATACACTACTTTGTTGATCTAGTCTATCACTGATGGACGTGTAGGTTGTTTTCTGTTTCTATTCCTCATGGTGTTGTTGTGAATTTGTTTTGTTGACCATGCACACATTATTACTGATTCCTTTTACCACCACAGGCTCATGCAGGGTGTGCTGAATTATTTTCCATCACATATAATTGAATCGAGGGTCTCTTCCAGGTGAATATTGTTATGCTTTTTATCTGGTGATTTCTTTTTTTTTTTTTATGTTATGTTAATCACCATACATTACATCATTAGTTTTTGATGTAGTGTTCCATGATTCAATGTTTGCGTATATCACCCAGTGCTCCATGCAGAACGTGCCCTCTTTAATACCCATCACCAGGCTAACCCATCCCCCCAGCCCCCTCCCCTCTAGAACCCTCAGTTTGTTTCTCAGAGTCCATAGTCTCTCATGGTTTGTCTCCCCCTCCGATTTCCCCCCCTTCATTCTTCCCCTCCTGCTATCTTCTTCTTCTTCTTCTTCTTTTTTTAACATATAAGGTATTATTTGTTTCAGAGGTACAGATCTGTGATTCAACAGTCTTGCACAATTCACAGTGCTCACCATAGCACATACCCTCCCCGATGTCTATCACCCAGCCACCCCATCCCTCCCACCCCCCACCACTCCAGCAATTTCTTATCTTTTTATGTTATGAGTTTCATAGTGTGAGGGTAGGGTTATGTTTTAAACATTTTGCATACATGCAAAAAACCCTGCATATATTTTGAGAGGGTGCTCAACTATTTGTTGATGGAATGAATGAATAAACAAATAAACAATGGTGTATGCCTTTTCCTTTTCTGAAAACATGCCCTATTTATAGGAGAGGCTCTAATTGCTGTATTTAGACAAGGCTGACCTGCTGCTTAGCCAAAGCTGATTGATCAAGGGGTCAGCACAGGACCCAGGCCAGGACAATCGTGTCTCTTTTCCAGGAATTTAAAATCTGGAACGAAAAGAGGGATACTGGGCACTGCAGACTCCATATGACTGTGCTCTAGAGAGAAGACCCATAGGCTCCTGCTGTTTGGTACCAAAGGCACCCTGGGTTCCTTGAAGCATATAAATATCTGCATACATGACAGTTAAATAACAATGCAAAACTATTTGATTGAGTTCCAAAATGCAAAGTAGAGACAATAAATGCTGTAAAACGTCACAATATGGGGAGATCAGTGAAGACTAGCGTCACTGCATATCCTATTGTCTTAGCTTTCTTTTTTCAGGACAGCCACTGTGAATGTGATTGTATTTCCAAGCCAGAAACTGCAGAGTTAAGACAACAGGACTTGGATCAGGGAACAAAGTGTGGGACTGCAGAGAAGAGGTGGTAGAGAGCCTGTAGGTGAAATTGTTAAGTCTTAGAAATTGATTTAACATGAGGGTAAAGAGAGAAATCAAGATGGTGCCAGGTTTTGAGTTTTTATGTTAGGACAGGTAATGGTAACACCATTACAAATAAGGACATTTGAGGAGAGCAAAGGCGAGGGAGTAAAGATGAGTTCAGCGTGGGATATATTAAGTTTAAAGTCCTGGTGAGACAATCAGATTGTTCTGGTCAAGAATACTGGCTTTGGAGTCCAGAGGACTTGGAGTTCCATTTGTACTTTGCATCCCACTCTGTGATCTTTGGCATCTTATTTATTTGGCTTCTTTAAGTCTCAGCTCCCCATCTATACATTGATAAGGGTTAAAATGAGACAATGCCTATAAAGGGTTTAGCTTATTGCTTGGCAATTAAGTATTCATAAAACATGTATTAATAGGATGATGATGATGATGATGGTGTGCTGATGTCTGGAATGCAGCTTGAAGACAGGGACCAGAGTGCTGTAGGGAGGAATCTGCTTAGAGGTACATGCACATGATGCAAGGGAGCTGTTGACACTGGCAACAAAGAGAGTGTGGAGAGGAATCAGAAAGTAGCCCGTCATATCTTTTCAGGGAACAACACCTCTTAGGAGTCAGGAGAAGGAACAGGAGCCAGAGGAAGAGACTGAGCTAGCACTGTTTGAGAGGAAGAAGGAGAAGCAAGAGAGGACAGGCTCAAAAGATCCAAAGGAAGAGGATGGTTAGCACCCAGGGCTCCAGTGAAGTCAAGGATACACCAAATTTTGGTTGGGTATCCTTTTTCTTTTTAAAGCTTGACTATCTGAAGCATCAAAGAAATCAACCATAGGGGCAACAATGTGTTAAGTCACTCAGATGTGTAAGGAGATATTTAGGCTGAGTCCTCCAGGTAGCAGCTATCTGCAGGTCCTCTCTTGTCACTGTGGAGATGAACCAATACCTTCTAATTCTTACCGTGGCTTCTGGGCTTCTGTGTGTCTCCTCCCACACTGCCAGACTTCTGCCTGCTGCCACGGAGCCCTGGAGGAGAGCCAGGAAGATGAGCTGTTTAAAAAGAGAGAGAGAGAGAGAGAGAGAGAGAGAAAGGAAAAAAGACAGCTTTAGATTATTCAGGGTATTTGGGCAAGTCTTCCTCATTTTCATTTCCTGGAATGTTTCTGATTTTTAAAAATTTGCTTCTCCCCGCCCCCACCGCCCCGCCCCTTTCTTGAACACACCGGTAAAAGTTAGTAAGGTTTTTGTACATACATGACGGTGGTAGGACTTTGAATATTTGTTCATAGAGATAAATTATTACCATAAAGTAATAAAGGTGAGGAAAACAGTGAGGTATGAGGAGAAAGGGAAATAGGGGTGAGTAAGGAGGTGTCAGGAAAGAAGAAAAAGGAGGATCAGAAAGAGGGATGAAAGGTGTGTTCTGGAAAACAGTTTGCTAAGTTTTTAAAAGTTTTGTTTTGCGGATGGAATCCTGAGCTCAGACCGTCCCCTGTGGGAACCTAATCAATCTTCAGTGTTTTCTCGGCCTCCTAGCTAGCGCGCGGGCCTGGGCTCCCCCAGGAAGGGTGTACGGGTGGGATGTGGCAGCTGTGCAGCGGTCTCGGGGGCGGGGGGTGCAGTTCGGCCAGAGTGCCAGACCACCCACGGACAGGGATAGGAGCCGGCCCCTGGCCCTCCCCAGCTACTCCAGGTTCTGGTGTGGTTCGGGTTCCCTACTCAGGAAACCCTGGAGTAGAAGCCCTGCTCATCTGGGGATTAAAAACACGTTAAGAAAATACCGAAGCAAATTTGATCTTGGATTCTATTGCATTTATAGATCTTAAGTAACGTTTAAACTCCTTCTTGAGTTAAATATAATGGTCAGGTGTGTCTTTTAGGATTGGTAGAGTTCCTTCGCCCACCCCGCATTGTTTCAGTTAGCCAAAAAGTCTCGTCCTGACTTTGCAGGTGTGAGGAGTGTCTTTTAGGACTGTGGAATAGGTGCCCTTTTAGGTTCACAGGGATCGGCTCTTCAGTATTTCAAACGGTATTGCTTTTTCCTCCTAGTTTTGGTTGATCTTGCCACACGACTGGATTAAGCTATTGTTTTTGTAAAGCCCCGGGGGTTTTTGTTGTTTTGTTAAGCATCCAAGCTGCCTGGCCTTTTCTTTGTTGTTATATTCAAAGTGTTTTCAAAACTCCAGACCATTGCTGGCGACGGTCAGCTCTTTTAGGAAGGCCTTTTCTACCGATATGGGTTTATTTTTGGACTTGGTTTCACCGGGCCCGCTCTAAGCGGCTGAGGCTCTCGGAGTCGGAACCCGTTCCAGAACTGTCGGAGACACTCTCTCCGCACTCCCTAGGTAGGTTTTTCTCAAGGGCGCGGGGCATTTGTAGGGCGCTGGCCTGAGGGCTCAGCGGGGCCCACCGCGCCCTTTCTTCCCGCTCGCCCTGCCAGCCGCCCTCGTCCTCGCTTTCGCCGCGCGTTTCCCACAATCCCCGGCGCCGCCGCCGCCGCTCCCGGACTCAGGCGAGTCCCGCGGCGGAGCCCGAGGCCTCCGCGGCCCTTCGGGCGCTGTCCGGAAAGTCGCGACCGCCCCTCCTCCCCACGCCTCCCGGGCTCGTGGGCGCCCAGGTTCGGCCATTTCCGGCCCCGCGCACTTCGGCAAGTTCCGCAGTCGCTTGTCGGAAATGGCTGCTCGCCGGCAGGGGGAGCGGGGGATCCGGCGCGGCCTGGAAGGCGGGCGGCAGGCGGCGAGAGCGGCTCTTGGGTACCCGAGTTTCGCGCAGGCGGCGGCGGCTCGTCCCTGAACTGGAAGCCTGTCGGACTCCTGGCGGCGGCGGCGGCGGCGGCTGGAGCTCCGAGCAGCCGGGGGCGGCGGCCCGGAAGCGCTCGTGGTAGGGATCGGGGGCTGGCCCCGAGCGCTGGGCACCGGGCGGGAGGGTGGGAGGGACCGGGTCTCGCAGTGCCGGGGCCGCGGGAGCCCGGGGGAGGCTGCAGCCCTGCGCGGCAGGGGCGTGCAGCCTCGGAGTAGGCCTTCCCAGCCGTCTCGGGGGCTTGGGGAGAGGACGTCCAGGGCCTTGGCCACCAGCGAGGAGGGGTAACCGGGCTCCGGGGGCTCCCAACACGACCCTCCCTTCTCCCCGGCGTCCCTTGTAGCCCCAGTTCGGGTTGCCGCGTACCCACCTCCACCTCTTTTTCTGGAAGCTCGGCTTCAACTGTGCATCCTCTTCTGCTGCCTAAGCCCTCCACCTTTCTTTTGCCCCCTGTGTTTGTCCAGGTGCTTGGGTAAGAGCATCTGTCGACGAAGGGGCTGCCCAGGTCTGCCCCCCTCCCATGTTCCCCGTGCACACACTCCCACCATCTGCTTTGCGCTGCGTTCAGACACAGTTGCCTGCAGCTGCTCCTCCTTTGGTGCTTTTCACGGGGTTCACCTCCTTTGATCGTAAGCCCGCAATCAGAAAAGCCACTTCCTGTCCGAGGGTCCAGGTGCCACTGTTCTCTGCATCTGGGACTCTTGGAGCACAGGTCCAGCTCTGTAGCGATGGGCCTAGTGCTGCCTGGACAGGAGAGGGGTTGCGGAGTGCTTGTCTACACTACTGAAATCTTAGCCGGGTGACCCGACCCGCGCGCTGCAGGGGAGAGGACAAATCCCGAGCCCTTTGAAGATCAGGCAGGGCTGCCAGACTGCAGATAGTGTGTTTCTCTCTTCTCCACATTGAGCCAGTGGTTCAGTTCCACTTTGTATATCTGTAGCTCTCAAAAGACTTGAATTTGGTGGATCTGGACTTCTTTTCTTTCCTTTTAAAAAATTCTAAGGGCTTCGTCAAGTCCTCTTAGTTCAACTCCTATGGAGGAGGAGGAGGAAATGCAGAACAACATATGTCCATTTTTTTTCCCATATGTGATTACTTAAGAGGTGTCTTTAGTAGTTCTTCCCCTCACTTTGTCCTTTTTTCTCTCTAATTAGGTAGCTTCAGTTTTGAAGGCTGGGCTCCCCATGTTTTCTTTTGTTTTAAAAAGATCTTTGTGTGTTGCGGTCATGGAGACTATCTGCATTTTCCCCTGTTTTGCTCAAGATTAGTCTTGCACTCTATCTACAGTTATTATACGGTATATCCGGAGTTCCTGGGATAGTAACCTGTAGGGCCTTGATAGTCTTGAGTGAAGGTAAGCATTCTCAACAACTTATTTAGCAGGGGGACTTTTAAATATTTCCTGATGAAGGAAAGGCTGTCATCTAAAACTCTAATTTGGTGAGTTAAAAATACCTTATCCTGTGGGAATTTCCTGATCTTCCACCCCTGGGGGAGCCTGAGGAATCATAAGTACTCATAAGTGTGTGGGAAACTCGCTAAAATGCTTTCTAGAGGAAAATTAGAATTGTGGATCGTTGGAATCTTGAAACATTTATTTAATACCTAAGATATGGTCAGTGCTCTCAGGGGGCATGCCTCCTAACCAAATGATTGTCAAGAGTGTGTCTTCATTCCTTCATATTTGTCTCCATTTTCTAGGGAAAAAACTGGCATTAAATGTTTGGCGTGTAGTTTGAATCTTTTAATGATTAGGCCTCAGAGTTTTAACCTATGAGTAAAAAGACTTTAAATGAACAGGTTAGAGAGAAATAGGTAGGGATTAAGCCTGAGTAGTGGACTTCTAGGACACAGTGGAAGGTTCAAAGGATGGTTGGAAGCTGTCAGAGAATGTGGGGATTAGATAAGGACATGCCCTTTCCCTCTGGGCACTAGGCTATCTGTTGAGTGAAAAGTCATTGAGGGGTGGTGCAGGAGTGAGGTGGTGGCAGGGCTGTGTGTGTGTCTGGTCCCTATCAGAGGTGAGACCGGCAAATAATGCCCTGGAGGAGGGTTGGAAATAGTGCCTGAAAAGTAGAGTCAGGTATTAGGAAAATGAAGATCCCTCTAGATCTACTGTTGGTAGAGATTTGAGTGACTCTGCATGTGATAACTTCAGAGTGAGGCAGGGAATGTGAATCTTTCATAAAGTCCTAAAACTGTGCACTTATTTCTGCTGGATATTAAGTTTATATCAGAAAACTTCTGTTAGCATATTTATTTCCATTTTATTTTTATTCCCTCTTAAATTTCAGTAACCCTTTTGAAAACCTGTAATGATCGGATAACTAAGAGGAAAGAGGATTTTTCACGCATATGTATGTTTCATGAAAATATTGGAGCTCAGACACATGTGAGTTTGAGAACTTAAGAGGGACAGAGGTAGGTTCACCTATAAGCATGATCTTTTCCTGCCTGAGCCAGTCCCACACTCCTTGTACATTGGGAATTTTTCACATATCTTTGGTGATGTTACTAGGTGGAAGAGAGGCAGTATTAAACATTTTATAATCTTGAGTGTGTAAGAGGAATATGGAGTCTCTATTTAGCGCACATTTACTTCCTCTACACTCAGACCATAATGTTTAGTGTGGGATTTTGCTCACATGCATCAAAATGACCCAGTAAAATCCTAGGGAGGGAGCCATAGGAAGATGAACTATCTCAGCATTCAGCCACCTGTGTGGTTTGTAACCTAAGAGTGCTTTTACAGAAAAGTAGGTAAACTTTTTCTGTAAAGGACCAAATAATAACTATTTTAGGTTTTGCAGCTATTTAGCTCTGCTGTTGTAGAGCGAAAGCAGCATATACATAATACATATATACAATAAGTACATACAGTAGTACTTACATATAATCCATAACTGAATGAGCAAGGCTGTGTTCCAGTGTAACTTTATTTACAAACCAGGCAGCTGGCTGTAGTTGACCAATGCCTGCCCTAGTGCATCAGTCCCTCATACACATGACCTTACTTTTGTGAATTCCTCCACTTCTGTGCAATACCTTTTAGACTGGTCAGTGATGTTAATGATTACCATCCTGGATGTTTGCTTTGGTGACTGTTTTCTCTGTTATCCTGTCTTCTTATATTGTTATCATTTTAACCTTGTTCTCCAACATTTAACATATTTTAAACATTTTTTCAACAAATGTTTGATATTCTGTGGGAGGAAATGAATTAGATTGGGAATATAGCCTTAGCTTGTATAATAAAAGAAATACATAAATACCTTATGATGGCAGGTTACAATAACGTCTTTTTTTTTAAAATATTTAATTTATTTATTTATTTGACAGAGAGAGACAGCGAGAGGGAACACAAGCAGGGGAGTGGGAGAGGGAGAAGCAGGCTCTCTGCTGAGCAGGGAGCCCGACGTGGGGCTCGGTCCCAGGACCCTGGGATCATGACCTGAGCCGAAGGCAGGCACTTAACGACTGCGCCACCCAGGCGCCCCAATAATGTCTTAATTACTGTAGTTCTTTGCCATCATACAGTACTTTCATATATTTCTTTGTTACATGGGTTTTGATCTTTACAGTAACTCTGAGAGATAGGAGGCTAAATGTTAACACTATTTCTTCTTTTGAGGGGAAGGGAAGGTAAGAAAGAAAACTGAGATGTAGGGAGGTTTAGTTATTTGATCAAGGCCAGTGGTAATAAGTGCAGAATTCTTAATCTGGCCACTATTACTTACTGACCTGTCTCCATTTGAATATGTACAATGACATGAACCTTCCTGGGCAGCCCACTGGAATTTGTAGACTAGTTTTCTTTTTCCTTGTTGAGGTGCAGTTGGCCTCTCTGTAATTGTCACCTTTTAGGGCAATATAAAACAAGTCTCTGCCTCTTCTCTATGACAGTTCTTCAGATGTTGGAAGGTAACCATCATGTTTTCCCAAGACACAAATTGCAAACTGGTGTGCATGGGTCAAATGATGCCTGCACATGTATCATTTGGCTGCCCAGCTTATGCAGAAACTTAAATTAGGAGTGGACTTTTAGAAATGGGGAGATTTCACATAAAAATTTCTTTCTGGCTTTTCTTGAGAAAAAAAATTAGAGGATTCAGTGATACAGAGCTCGCATTTCTAACAGTAGTAATCTCCCTTAGATGGTAAATATACTCTCCATTTTGCTGAAGTCTCTACCTGCTGACTTCACTCATTTACTTCACTTTGAGGGCTTCTGTAGTTATTAAGATTGCTCTCCTTTTCCTAGGTCTTCTGTTCCACAGGATAAATAGTCCCATTTCCTTCAAATGTTTCTTATTCGACAGTTTCAAATGCCCTCTCCAGCTTCTTAGTCCTCTGCCCTCCATTTACTTTGTTAATGCCCCTCTTAAAGTGGACTCAGCACAGCTTATAGTAGTCAGCATGCAGTGTCACCTTACAGAGAAGAGAGTAACCTTTACTCCTTTCCATTTTGACACAAGGTTTAAAAAAAAAAAAAAAAGGACAGCAGAAAAGCAAGATGATAAGGTCTGTGTTTCCCTAAGCAGTCCTATATTCTTGACTACCTGAAATTATAGTCAACTGAAATCACAACTCTGTGTGTATGTGTATGCTACTGTTAAACCACATAATTTCCATGTAGTTTTGGGATCTAGTGCTGAACTTTGCCTTTATCTCTATTGAATTTCATCTGCTTGGATATCCCAGACTGATAAAATCTTTTTGTATCCTGAAGTTTTTTCCAGCCTTGACTTACCCTTCCCAGCATGAGTTCTTTATCTCTGAAGTGGAGCTGTAAAGGATAAAAGCACTGTGGCTTAGAAAGTAATTGATGAGGACCCTGTTATTAATGGATTCAGTGGAAAATTAAGGGGGTGTACCTTCAAAGAGAGCATTATGCTTAAGATCTTGGAGATGAAACAAAAGGTCTTGGGAAGAGCCTTGCTGCCGTCAGTTGACATGTGGGTAATATTTTACCCCCCAGTAAAATATGTATGGGCTTTCTGTGTGCCAGTTGGTTGTAAATCAGTGGAGTCCAAGAATCTAAAGGATCTTTGAGGTCATTTGGTTCAGTCCTTTAATTTATGATTTAAAAAAGGATGAGGAGTCAAGAAGGACAAGAAATTGTGAAGTTAGGGGACCTGATGAATCAGACGGTAATGAGAGAGGGACAGCAAAACTGGAGTCTCAATTTGAATTCACCCATGAAGGTTGCAGTTGGATGCCTGAGTCATAAAGTTGATTTATATATGACTTAGCACACTTTTACTTCAGTTCTCTGTCTCATTCATAGCGTAAAATAAAAACCATGTTTTCTCGAGACACGGAAACCTTAGAGAAATTAGTTTACACCCTAGGCACTTGCACATCAAGGTGACTGCTCCAGGAAGATACTTTAGCAAAATCCAGCGGAAAACCTTATTTTTGAAAACCTGTTTTTCTTCCCCCTCCCTCCAGTGTAGTGGAATCTGTATTTTTACACTTTGCATTATATTGTGAACATTTTCCAATTTTATATAAAATGATTGAAAAGCTTATCGACAGCTTGATAGTCATTTTAATGACATGGATTTTTATCATACTTGATACTTAACCATGCTTCTAATTTTGAACATTTAATTTAAATTTTTCTTTTTCTTTATGCTATTAAAAAGAATGCTGTGTTCACACGGAATACATTCCTAGAAAGTGAAATTGCTGAACATTTTAAAGACTTCTGTTATAAATGGCGAATTACTTTTCTGTTTACCTTCCAACTGATACAAGCAAGAATACCTGCCACAGTGTGTAGCTAGTGCAGTGCGGGGATGTATAGTACTTTGTTAAGTGGTACACTTTGTAATGTTGTAGTGTGGATATTCTTGACGTTAAATCCTTTTTCTCATTTGTGATTCTTACCTAATAATAATTTCTGGAAGTGGAATTGTAGGGTTAGAGTTGGGCGCACAGTTTCAGGGCATTTATCACTTACTGCCAAATTGTGTCTGGAATGTGTGCCAATTTTCAGTCATAGCAGCAGAGTGTGGGAATGTTATCCTTGATCCTGGTTAGCACCATATATTATAATTTTACAATTCTTTGCTGATCTGTACGTGGAAAATGTCATTGTATCTTGTTTTATGTACGTTTCTGTGATTTCCAGGATAATTAATCATTTAAAACTATTTATTATTTGGGCCCCTTCTTTTTGTATATCGGCACACCTCAGAGACATTGCAGGTTTGGTTCCAGATCACTGCAATAAATACCACAATAAAGCAAGTCAGATGAATTTTTTTTGTTTCCCTGTGCATATAAAGGTTATGTTTACACTGCAGCGTAGTCTATTAGAATAGTGTACAATGGCATTATGTCTAAAAAATGTACATGCCTTAATTAAAAAAATACTTTATTTCTAAAATATGCTGTCATCTGAGTTTTCAGCAAGTCAATCTTTTTGCTGGTGGAAGGTCTTGCCTCAGTGCTGACAGCTGCTGATGGATCAGGGTGGTGGTCCTAAAGGCTGGGGTGGTTGTGGCGGTTTCTTAAAATAAGACAGCAGTGAAGTTTGCCACATCAGTTGACTCTTTTCTTTCATAAACAATTTCTCTGTAGCATGTGATGCTGTTTGATTGCATTTTATGCACAGTAGAACTTCTTTCAAAACTAGAGTCAGTCCTCTCAAATCCTGCCACTACTTTATCATCTAAGTTTCTGTAATATTCTAACCCATTTGTTGTCATTTCTACAATCTTCATAGCATCTTCGCCAGTAGTTTCTATCTCAAGAAACTACTTTCTTTGCTCATCTGTAAGAAGCAATTCCTCATCCATTGACGTTTTATCACAAGATTGTAGCAGTTCACCCATCTTCAGGCTCCACATCTAATTCTAGTTCTCTCTTTCCACTATATCTGCAGTTATTTCCAACACTGAAGTCTTGAACCCCCCCTCCCCAAGTCCTCCGTGAAGATTGCAATTAGATTCTCCCAGACTTGTTCATGTTGATATTTTGACATCTTCCCATGAATCACAAATGTTCTTAATGGCACCTAGAATGGTGAATCCTTTCCAGAAGATTTTCAATTTACTTTGCCCGGATCCATCAGAGAAATCACTATCTATGGTAGCTATAGCCTCACAAAATATATATTTTTTTAAATAATATGACTTGAGAGTTGAAATGACTTCTTGATCTGTGGGCTGCAGAATGGATGTTGTGTTAGCAGGCATGAAAACAACATGAATCTTATCATCCATCTCCATCAGGGCTCTTGGTCAGGGGTGACCAGGTGCATTGTCAATGAGCAGTAATATTTTGAAAGGAGTCTTTTCTTCTGAGCAGTAGGTCTCAACAGTGTGCTTAGAATATTCAGTAAACCGTGTTGGAAACAGATGTGCTGTCATCTAGGCTTTTTTCCAATTATAGAGCACAGGCAGAATAAATCTAGCCCAATTCTTAAGGGCCCTAGGATTTTCACAGTGATAATTGAGCATTGACTTCAGCCTAGCTGCATTGGCTCCTAACAAGAGAGTCTGTCCTTTGAAGCTTTGAAGGCAGGCATTGACTTCTCTTCTCTAGTTATGGAAGTCCTAGATGACATCTTTCAATAGGCAGCTATTTCATCTACATTAAAAATCTGTTGTTTAGCTTAGCCACCTTCATTAACTATCTGAGCTAGATCTTCTGGATAACTTGCTGCAGCTTCTACAGCAACACTTGCTGTTTTACCTTGCACTTTTATGTTATAGGGATGGCTTATTTCCTTAAACCTCAGGAACCAGCCTCTGCTAGCTTCAGACTTTTCTTCTGCAGCTTCCTTGCCTCTCTCAGCCTTCACAGAATTGAAGACCGTTAGGGCCTTGCTCTGGATTAGGCTTTGGTTTAACAGAATGTTACATGGCTTGTTTGATCTTCTATCCACACCACTTGCTCCATCTATATCAGCAATAAGGCTATTTTGTTTTCTTATCATTTGTGTGAAGACTTTTAATTTCCCTTAAGAATTTTTTCTTTGCATTTACAACTTGGCCATTTGGCACAAGGGGCCTTGCTTTTGGCCTATCTCGGCTTTCAGCATGCCTTCCTTACTAAGCTAATCATTCCTGGCTTTTGATTTTAAGTGAGAGACATGTGACTCTTCCTATCACTTGAACACTTACGGGCCACCGTAGGGTTATTAAATGGCGTAATTTCAGTATTGTTGTGTCTCGGAATAGGGAGGCCCGAGGAGAGGGAAAGACAAGGGAACAGCATAGGTGGAGAAGTCAGAACACACACCACATTTATCTATTAAGTTTGCCGTCTTAGCTGGGCACGGTTTGGTGATGCCCCAGAGTAATTATAGTAGTAACATCAACTGATCACAGATCACCCTAACAAATAAAATAATGATGAAAATGTTTGAAGTATTTTGAGAATTAACAAATGTGACATAGACACATGAAGTGAGCAAATGTTGGAAAAATGGCAGAAAGACTTGTTCGACTCAGGTTGCCACAAACCTTCCCCTTGTAAAAAACACAGTATCTGTGAAGTGCAATTAAATGAGCAAAATAAAATGAGGTATGCGTGTAATTCCTGTTTATTTTCTTTGACCATTGTTGTATTGCTTTACTTCTCTTAAAGTAATGTTATGTTTCAGATGCTTCCCCCAGTCTTTTTATTGAATCTAAACCTTTTAAAAAAATAAATATACAGAAGCCTTTGATTCGTATGTAGTCGAACTTCTACAGATTCTGTTTTTCTTTGATTTCTTATAGACGTGGCTGTACTTTAAGATGATATTACATGTATTCTTTTTGTTCTTTTTGTGGTTTCACTTATTACAATTCCCTCTAGAATCCATCAGAATTTATTTTTGGATTTGGTTTGTCATGCAGGAATCTGACTTTATTTTTTCCAAAAAGCTAATTGTCACATTATTTATTGAAAATCTAGTGTGGTATACTTTAAAGCGACTGCAGCAAGCTTATACTTTTCTTTACGAAACTAATACATGCTTATTGTAAAATGAAGACAAAACGAGTGTTGAGTAAACAAATAGTAAACATGTGAGTAGTAGGGTATAGGTCAATGATTCCCACTTCTTTATCTGTAAAAGATAAATAATACCTAACCCCAGATGGTTGATGTGAGGATGAAATGAGATAATATGTGTAAAGTGTGTTATCTGGAGTACAATGTAAATATAAATAAATATAATTATAACAAATGGAAAGTCTCCCCTACCTTCCATGTCTTCCAAAGGTGTATAATGTAGTCTGTAGAATTCTTACATGAATAAGGTGTTTTGTTGTTTGTCTTCCTTAGTTATCTATAATTACATTGATTCAGATGTCATCAGTCTGAATGAGGGTTGTCATTAATTCTTTGTTAGTCAGTGGTTTTGAGTTAAGAGTTGAGTGCCCTGTGTTAAAATCACCTGGGAGTTTTGTCAAACTACAGGAGCCTGGGCCCCGTGCTTCAGAGTTCTCATTCAGTTAATGTAGGCTGAGCCTGGGTCTGTCATTTGAAGAAAGTTCTTGAGTGAGTTGTGAATCTGGTTTGTAACCTTAGTTAAAAACTGACTGGGTGAGACAATATGATTTTGGTTTGTGGGATGTTACCAAACTGGTGGGAAGGGAAACAGATATAGGAAATGGCATAATTTTCAAATTGAAGACTTACCCAAGGTGTTGAGAATTCTGGTTTCAGGTTTATTACTGACTAAACAGGTGACCTGGGTTAGTCAAGAATCTTTGTTTACTTGTTAATACCTTGATTTGTCTGCGAGTGGTATTTGTGGAACATCTTTGGCCTTAGAAATCTGCTCTTGAGTCCAAAGAATACTAGTTTTTCTCTTTCTAAAAACCCTGTAATAAGGGTGGCTTAATGGTGGTTCTCTGTGATTGTATCTTAATCTTGACTCTCAACTCAGTAGGTCAGAGTACAATCAGTTTTTCTTACCTGATTTTGGTTTTTAATTGGTGACAACTTTCTGTTTCCCTTATTTTATATCCAGATTGAGTTTATCCAGTAAATAAGCTACTGTGGTTGTTATATTGTGAAAAACACATGTCCCAAAAACCTGCTAGAACTGATACATACATTCAATAAAGTTGCAGGATACAAGATCAATGTACAGAAATCAGTTGCATTTCTATACACTAATAATGAAGCAGCAGAAAGAGAAATGAAGGAATCAGTCACATTTACAGTTGCACCAAAACCAATAAGATACCCAGGAATAAACCTAACCAAAGAGGTGAAAGACCTATACTCTGAAAACTATAAAACACTGATAAAAGAAATTGAAGATAACACAAAGAAATGGGAAAACATTCCATGTTCATGAATTAGAAAAACAAGTATTGTTAAAATATCTATTCTACCCAAAGCAATCTACACATTTAATGCAATCCCTATCAGAATACCACCAGCATTTTTCACAGAGCTAGAACAAATAATCCTAAAATTTGTATGGAACCGCAAAAGACCCTGAATAGCCAAAGCAACCTTGAAGAAGAAAAGCAAAGCTGGAGGCATCACAATTCCAGACTTCAAGCTGTATTACAAAGCTGTCGTGATCAAAACACTATGGTACTAGCACAAAACTAGACACATAGATCAATGGAACAGAATAGAAAACCCAGAAACGAACCCACAACTATGTGG
This sequence comes from Halichoerus grypus, assembly GCF_964656455.1. Lineage (NCBI taxonomy): Eukaryota > Metazoa > Chordata > Mammalia > Carnivora > Phocidae > Halichoerus > Halichoerus grypus. The sequence goes on along the minus strand of NC_135714.1, from coordinate 154,691,656 downwards.
TGAATTAATCTTCAACAGAGCAGGAACGAATATTCAGTGGGGAAAAAAACAGTCTCTTGAACAAATGGTGTTGGGAAGACTGGACAGCTACATGCAAAACAGTGAAACTGGACCACTGGCTTATACCAAACACACACAAAAAAAACACCTCAAAATGGATTAAAGACCTAAATGTGAGACCTGAAACCATAAAAATCCTAGAGGAGAACACAGGCAGTAACCTCTTTGACAGCTGTAGCAAATTTTTCTAGTTGAGATGTCTCCTGAGGCAAGGGAAACAAAAGCAAAAATAAACTATTGGGACTACATCAAAATAAAAAGCTTCTGCACAGCGAAAGAACAATCAACAAAACTAAAAGGCAACCTATGGAATGGGAGAAGATATTTGCAATTGACATATCTGATAAAGGGTTAGTATCCAAAATCTATAAAGAACTTTTCAAGCTCAACACCTAAAAAAACAATCCAGTTAAGAAATGGGCAGAAGACATGAGTAGACATTTTTCCAAAGAAGACATACAGATGGCTGACACACATGAAAAGATTCCCAACATCACTCATCATCAGGGAAATACAAATCAAAACTACAACAAGATGTCACCTCACACCTGTCGGAATGGCTAAAATTAACACTGGACACAGATGTTGGCAAGGATGCAGAAAGGGAACCCTCTTGCAGTGTTGGTGGGAATGCAAGCTGGTATAGCCACTCTGAAAAAATTAAAAATAGAACTACCCTACGATCCAGCAATTGCACTACTAGGTATTTACCCAAAGAATACAAAAACATTAATTCAAAGGGATACATGCATCCCAGTGTTTATAGATAGCAGCATTATCTGCAATAGCCAAATTATAAAACTAAGTGTCAGCCAAGTGTCCACTGACTGATGCATGGATAAAGAAGAGGTGGTATATATATAGACACAATGGAATATTGCTCAGCCATAAAAAAGAATGAAATCTTGCCATCTGCAGTGACATGAATGGAGCAAGAGAGTATTATGCTAAGCGAAATAAGTCAGAGAAAGACAAATACTATGGATATGATTTCACTCACATATGGAATTTAAGAAACAAAACAAGCAAAGGGAAAAAAAAGAGAGGCAAACTGAGAAACAGACTCTTAAGTATAGAGAACAAACTGATGGTTACCAGAGGGGAGGTGGGTGGGGGAATGGGTGAAATAGGTGATGGGGATTAAGGAGTGCACTTGGTGTGATGAGTACTGAGTGTTTGTATGCAAGTGTTGAATCACTATATTGTACATATGAAACTAATATTACACTATGTGTTAACTAACTGGAATTTAAATAAAAGCTTAAAAAATAATCCTAGTGGAAAACAACAACAACAACACATGGCCTCTGTCTCCTTTAGCTTGTGAAGTGCCTACGTGCAGTTCTTACCAGCCATGCTTTATCTACAGTTAGCTTCTCTGGAAAGTGCCTTTTGTTATTTTGAACAATAGAAGAGAGTAGTCAGATTCTTAACAGTAGTGCTAGTATTGGGGAATTGTTTTAGTGCTTATTAACATACTTCCTGATTTTGAACTCAGTACTACCTTGCCATAACAGGCTGTTTGTCATGCCTGTGTTTGGTAGGAAATCAGGAAATGATGTTCTTTTGGGTTGTTAGTATTTAAAAACAAAACAAAGCCTCTGAAATATTGGTTTCAACAACCTTGCTGAAATGATTTCCTGTACAGAACTATGTTTACCTAATTTGAAGGGCTTGTGGCAGTAACAGCAGCAACGTACAAATAATTCTGTAGAACCTGCACCTGGGTTGTAATGACATTCTGCTTCCTTGATGGACCAATTTGTCTTACATGAAAAAAAAAAGTAGTACTACATGCCCCAGATACACAGGTAAGTCATAGGTACACCGGCAAAGAGATTTTGCTCTGAGTGTATTATTGTCTTTTTTTTTTTTTTTGGCAGATAGATTCTTTTTTTTTCTTTTTAAAAAATTTTTATTTAAATTCAATTTAGTTAACATACAGTGTATTATTAGTTTCTGGGATAGAGCAGTTAAATATTTCAAATATGAATATAGTGTTAGCTTTAGGTTCTGAAATAGGATTACTGGGTTGTAATTATAATTATTATCCACGGTTACAGTAGAGCAATAGTAATATGGATAATTTTAAAATAATTTATGCATGATATGCATGTGCAGTGTGTTCCTTGAATTAATATCGCAGCAGTTCAGCATAATGGTTAAGGGATTAAGAGTGTGGGCAACTCTAAAATCAACCCTCACATCAAAGCAGGTCTAAGAGTTTGATTTGAAGCCAAGTTTTATTTAGTATGGATGATCTTAGGCAAATTACGTAACCTCTGTGCTTTGGTTTCCTCATGTGAGAATTGTAGTAGTATGTATTTCATAGGATTGTTGTGAAGATTAAGTGTATTAAGGAATATAATAAGTTTAACTGGGTACACAGTAAACATTCAGTAAATGTTAGCTATTATAATTATTGACAATTTTAAAGTCAGTTGAAAGTTTCATTTGGGAACATCTGGGAAGTGTTGAGTTTTTCCATTTCTTGCCCCATTCTCTCTTCATACCTTTCAGATATGATATATGATCGCAGCCCGAATGGAACCAGCCATTCCCTTCTTTCCTCCCTTCTGCTTTTTTTCTCTTCCATTGAGTGTTTTACTTTAGTTTAGTATAGTTTTGCTGATTTTTTTCTGGTATGAAGAGAATTATACAAGTTTACTGAAAAGCATAAAAGAAGACCTGAATAAACAGAGAGATATCCCAGATCCATGATAGGGAGTTTCAGTATCAGAGTGTTTTAGTTTTAAAAGAAGAAAAGTCCAGTCAGTAGGATGGTTTTGTATCCTCAAACTCTTAAAAGCCCAGTCCTGATCATAAGTAATGTTCCTGCTGATAGTTTGCCAGTTGTGATAAGGAATGTTAGAAGAGAAGGCCACTGCAAAGAAAGAGCAATAATAGAGGGCATTGGTATGTTGAGGTATAGGCATGAGAAGATGAGAGGGGAATACAAGTGCATGCAGAATTCTGAATTAGAACTGTAAACCCCAGCTTCTCAGCTCACCTTTTGGACTTTTGGTTTCTTTTGTTGTTGTTTTGTTTTGTTTTTTAAAGACTTATTTATTTGAGAGACAGAGCATGAGCAGGGCGAGGGGAAGAAGGAGAGGGAAAGAGAATCCTGAAGCAGACTCCCTGCTGAGCATGGAGCCTGATGCAGGGTTCCATCCCAGGACCCCGAGATCATGACCTGAGCCATAATCAAGAGATGGATGCTTAACTGACTGAGCCACCCAGGCGCCCTACATCTTAGACTTTTGAATTGAGTTATTGACCACTTCTGCTTTCCAGGAACATAGCTTGTTTCAAGCCCTGGAGTGAGTGGCTAACGGATGCAGAATTCTACTTTGCATTTACCAGCAAAATTTTTTGATTAGGGAAAGGGTAGAAAGTAGGGCATCAGCCATGATTTGAATGGTAAATCTTTATGTACAAGTATTTAGAATTTTTTTTTCTTTCTTTGCTGGGAGAAGAAACTTACTACTGTAACCTCCTTGTAATCATAGATGTACTTAAGGTGTGGATGTCTCTGTCGCTGACCATGGAAAAGAGGTATCAGGAGGAGGTCAAGTTTAGAGAGGTAAATTTGAGTCGTTAAGTTAGGAGGGATAATTGAAGCTAATTAGCTAGGTCCAGTAAGTGAAGACTGAGAGAAGAGGACAAAGGAGGAACTGGTGAAGAACCACTGTCTTTATTTTTTTTCCTTTCTATTTATTTATTTATTTATTTATTTATTGTTTAAATTTTATTTTATTATGTTAGTCACCATACATTACATCATTAGTTTTTGATGTAGTGTTCCATGATTCATTGTTTGTGTCTCACACCCAGTGCTCCATGCAATACGTGCCCTCCTTAATACCCATCACTGGGCTAACCCATCCTTCCACCCCCCTCCCCTCTAAAACCCTCAGTTTGTTTCTCAGAGTCCATAGTCTCTCATGGTTCATCCTCTCATTTTTCCCTTCCTACTGTCTTTTTTTTTTTTTTTAACATATAATGTATTACTTGTTTCAGAGGTACAGGTCTGTGATTCATCAGTCTTACACAATTCACAGCACTCACCATAGCACATAACCCTCCCCAGTGTCCATCACCCAGCCACCCCATCCCTCCCACCCCCCACCACTCCAGCAACCCTCAGTTTGTTTCCTGAGATTAAGAGTCTCTTATGAAGAACCACTGTCTTTAAAAGTAGTGAAAGGAGTCAGAGAAAGAGCTGTTGGGGTGGAGAACCAAGAGAGCAGATGATTAAAAAACATAAAATATAAATTAAGTTAGTATGAAATAAGGTGTGTGTGTTTGAGAACGACAGAACATTTTGATAGGAGAAATCAAGGAAGGTGTGAATAAATGGAGAGGATTTCATGCTTCTGGTAAGATTAACTATATGAAAATTATACTTCCCTACTTAAATGCAACATAGTTTTTTTTAATATATTACTGAATTTTGTTCACTAATGTTTTGTTAAGTAGTTTTTTTTTTTTTTTTTTTTTTTTTAATTTTTTTTTTTTTTTTTTTTTTTTTAAGGTTTTACTTATTTGCGAGAGAGAGAATGAGAGACAGAGAGCATGAGAGGGAGGAGGGTCAGAGGGAGAAGCAGACTCCCTGCCGAGCAGGGAGCCCGATGCGGGACTCGATCCCGGGACTTCAGGATCATGACCTGAGCTGAAGGCAGTCGCTTAACCAACTGAGCCACCCAGGCGCCCTTGTTAAGTAGTTTTGTGCCTATATTCATGAGAGCTATTTGTCTGTAGCTTTCTTTTTTTGGTGCTGTTTTTATCTGGTTTTGGTATCAGGGAAATGCTAGGTTTATAAAATGAACTAGGAAGTGTTCCCTGTGGTAGAGATTGTGTCATCTGGGGCTAGAGATTTCTCTTTGGGGAGTTTTAAAATTACAAAGTTGATTTATTTAATAATTATAGAATTAATTATTTCATATTGGGTAAGTTGTGGTAATTTGTGTTTTTTTAAGGAATTGTTCCATTTCATCTAAGTCAAATTTATGTGTGTAGAGTTTTTTAGTCTTCCCTTATTACATTTTTGTGTCTGCAGGGACTGTAGTGATATTCCCTGTTTCATTCTTGACACTGGTAATTTGTGTCTTTTCTTTTTTTGTTAGTTTTTTTTTTTTAAGACTTTATTTATTTGAGAGTGAGAGAGAGAGAGAGCGAGGGCATGAGCTTGGGGGAGGGCAGAGGGAAAAGCAGACTCCCCACTGAGCAGGGAGCCTGATGCGGGACTCCATAACAGGACCCTGGGATCATGACCTGAGCTGAAGGCAGATGCTCAACCAACTGAGCCACCCAGATAGATGCCCCCTTTTTTTGTCAGTCTTGAAGGTTTGTCAAGACAAACCTCTTTGTTTTATTGATATTTCATTTTTGTTTTTTTGTTGATTTTTGCTCTTTATTTCTTTTCTTCTGCTTATTTTGTGTTTATTTTGTTCTTTTTCTAGGTTCTTGAAGTAGGAGCCTAGGTTATTGATTTGAGACTTTCCCTCTTTTCTATTTTTTTTTTTAAAGATTTTATTTATTTATTTGACAGAGAGAGACAGTGAGAGAGGGAACACAAGCAGGCAGAGTGGGAGAGGGAGAAGCAGGCTCCCCGCCGAACAGAGAGCCCGATGCGCGGCTCGATCCCAGGACCCTGGGATCATGACCTGAGCCAAAGGCAGATGCTTAACGACTGAGCCACCCAGGCGCCCCGAGACTTTCCCTCTTTTCTAATGTAGGCCCTCCATGCATAAATTTTCCTCTCACCACTGCTTTAGCCATGTCCCACAAATATTTTTCATGTATAATATGTTATTGAATCCCCACAATAACACTGGAGGCAGGTAGGGATTTTCAACATCACTTTAAGGAGGAAATTATGCAACATTCCTAAATTATGAAAGTGTGTGGACTCCTGAGCAAGTCCAGGTGGCCTTCAAGCCTCCTCCTGGCTGTGAAATTCTCTTTTTATTTTACAATATTTTATTTTCCTTGAACTAAGACTAGGCTATAAATCTTAAACCCGAAGGAAAATGAATATGTAAATTAAAACTTGTAACTAGTATCATTTATTATTGAGCAGTGATCAGGTACCTGAACTTTGTAGTGTTCTGTAGAGGGGATTTCAAAAGTGGTGAGAAAAATAGTTTCTATAAGGAGGTTTAATCCAGCTGGTGAGAAATAAATTACTTAAATGAAATTAATGAAACAGTTGATTAAGTTCTGAATCCTCTGATACTGAATGCAATGGGTGTTTAGAGAGTTGAGTAATCTAGGGTAGTTGAAGAAACCTTTATGAAAGAAAGAAGTCTTTAAAAATGACCCCAAAGGGGGCGCCTGGGTGGCTCAGTCATTAAGTGTCTGCCTTTGGCTCGGGTCATGATCCCAGGGTCCTGGGATCAAGCCCCGCATGGGGCTCCCTGCTCGGCAGGAAGCCTGCTTCTCCCTCTCCCACTCTCCCTGTTTGTGTTCCTGCCCTTGCTATCTCTCTCTCTGTCAAGTAAATAAATAAAATCTTAAAAAAAAAAAAAAAGAAACTTCAAAAAAAAAAGGCCCCAAAGAATAAGTGCATAAGTAGAAAAGAGGAATAATGCCAATCCAAGTGTCTTTTGGTGTGGCTGTTGGGGAGGAGAGATGGAGAAGATTGGAGAAGGAGCACAACTTGAGCCAGCTCTTTCTTTGCATTGGGATAGTGATTTGAAATGTTTTATGTTTTTGTAAGCATGTCTATTCATGCATAGAGAAAAGACTGGAAGAGGTCTCTGGTTTTGGCAAAATAGCAGACTAGATAACTAGAAATCCTCCCACTGCTACAAAATGCATATTGTGCTCTCAAGAAAAAAAAAAAAGTAAAATATGGTGGGAGCAGGGAAGGTTGGGGATTGAAAAAGCATGTGATGTGCAATTTGGTGTTACAGCCCCTTAGAGTGTTTGCTAGTTTTGGTAACTTGCATTTTAGTTTTCATAGAGACAAAAGAAAAACCTTCAGGCCTGTGAGTGTTAGAATTCAGATACCAGATAAGAGTATAGATATTCAAAGGGCTAAACATTCACTAAAGGACTAGATAAACTAGAAAAAAATCTGCCTGTGAGCACACAGAGAGATGTTTCTGTTAGCCTGAATCCTGGATTCATTGGAGAAGGGAATATGCAGAGAACTCAAGACCATGACTTTCCCTTCATATGGGTATTATATTCAAATTTGCAATACCTGTGGGATCTGGGAAAATCTCCAGATTGAAAATTGACATTAAAAAATGGTTTAAGGCTGATAATATGACAGGTATCTGGAAAACGGAAACTGTTCTAGGGGGACATATCCTCAACCCAGAACACATGTCTATTTCCCAGAATAAAGCACTACCAGAAATGAACTCAATGTAGAATTATAAAGCATGTGAGTAAACAGTCCATTATTCGTCTATAGGCAAGAATTAGCAGATAGAACAAACTAAACACATGAAGAAAAGGAATAGAAAACATGAGAAGGAATAGGTGCTATCATAAACAAAGGCATATTAAAAACAGAGAAGCCAGTAGAACTTCTGGAAATGTAAAATAGTCATTGAAATTAAAACCCAGGTAGTAGAAAAAAAAACAAAACAAAACCCAGTGGGTAGGATAAACAGCTGCTTAGATACAGAAGAGAGAATTAATGAACTAGATCTGGATTTGACAAACTATGGCTTATTGGGTGAATCTGGGATTTGGCTTGTTTTTGTACAGCCTGCATGGTAAGAATGGTTTTTTCATTTTTGTTTTTTATTTATTTATTTTTAATGTTTTTTCATTTTTAAAGGATTGTTTTTTAAAAAAAGGGGACAAAAAATATTCTTTTTTTTTTTTTTTTTTTAAAGATTTTATTTGTCAGAGAGAGAGTGTGCACAAGTAGGGAGAGTGGTAAGCAGAGGGCAAAGCAGGCTCCTGCTAAGCAAGGAGCCCGATATGGGACTCGATCTCAGAACTCTAAGATCATGACCTGAGCTGAAGGCAGACATTTAACTGACTGAGTCACCCAGGCATCCCGACAAAAGAAAATATTCTATCTACACAGACTGTATGTGGCTCCCAAAGCCTAATATATTTAGTTTGTGACTCTTTACCAAAAAAATTTCCTGACCCCTGAACTGGATAGATCTGAGGAAATTTCCAGAGGTAGCACAAAGGACAAAGAGAAAATTTTTAAAAGAGAGGCTTAAAGACATGGAGAATCGAATGAAGAAGTCTAACTTGTATCTAGTCATCTAATAGGAGTTCAAGAAGGAGAGAATGAGGGACAGCCAAAATTCAAAGAGATGATGGCTGAGAATTTTCTAGATTAATGAAAGACATGAATCTTAAGAATCAATGTTTAATGAATGCTGAGTGTCCCTTCCCCTACTGCCCCCATTGTATATGTGGATACATACAGAACTCCATAGATGAAAAGATCTTAAATATAACCAGAATGAAAAGTCAGATTATCAATAAGATACAACCATTAGATTGACATTTCACTTCTCAGCAGCAGTGATGGAATCCAGAGGATTCTTCACTTTTGGTGGAAAAGAATTGTGAGTCTAGAATTGTATATCTAGCTAGATCGTCACCATGATTTAGGGTAAAATAAAGAGTTTTCACATAAAAACAGTTTACCACCAACAATCTGTCACTGAGAGGAACTACTTAAGGAAAAAGAAAACCAGAGGGAAGGAATGAATGCAAAAAGGAATGGAATTTTGACTAAGGAAACTGGTAAATATATGGGTCAATCTAAACATATGAATTCTAGTAATAATAAAGGCTAAAAACAATAAAATGTCAGCCAATAATGATGAAAAAGTCAGGAGTAGGTCAGCATAGGTGAAGAAGATCTTTTATTAATTGAGAAGAGGGAGAAAATATTAGAGATATTGTTAAACTTTTGTCTTAAGGATGCATGTTACATTTTAAGAGTAACCTCTGAAGAAGATAAATTGAATGTATAACTTACAGACTGGTAGAGGGGTTTAAAAAAAGGAATAAAAATCTTAATCAACTAACAGAAGACAGGAAAGGGGTGAGGAGCATAGACAAACATAACACAGATTAAGATTGTTATAAGTAAATCTTAATGTATCACAATAAGCGTAAGTGGACCAAACACTAGTTTAGAGAAAAAGATTGTTATATTGGAGTTTTATTTAGAAAATTAAATTTCGTTCTCAGATGTTTATAAGAGGTACCTGAAACACATGGATATAGAAAGTTTGCTAGAAAAAGAATGGAAAAAGTTAAGCAAGGCAAATATTAACTAAGACCTCAGTGTCTGAAAAGGTGGAAACAACCTAAGTGTCCATCAGCAGATGAATGGATGAACAAAATGGGTGTATATACATACAATGGAATATTGTTCAGCCATAAAAAGGAATGAAGTTTTGAGACATGCTACTGCGTAGACAGACCTTTGAACATTATGCTAAGTAACATAAGCCAGGCACTTAAAGACAGATATTGTATGATTCTACTTATATGAATATCTAGGATAGGCAAATTCATAGAGACAGAAAGTGAATTAGAGGTTACCAGGGACTGGGAGGAGAGGGAGTTACTGCTTAATAGTTACAAGAATTTCTGTTTGGGATCATGAAAAAGATTTGGAAATACATAGTGATGATGGTTGCACAACATTGTGATGTAATAATGCTGCTGAATGGTACACTTAAAAATGATTTATTTTATTTTTTAGGATTTTATCAATTTATTTGTCAGAGAGAGAGAGAGAGAAAGCACAACGAGGGGGAGCAGGAGACAGAGGAAGAAGCAGGCCCCCTGCTGAGCAAGGAGCCCGATGCAGGACTCGATCCCAGGACTCTGGGATCATGACCTGAGCTGAAGGCAGACGCTTAACCAACTGAGCCACCCAGGTGTCCCTAAAAATGATTTAGATGGCAAATTATATATCCTATATATTTTACCACACAATAAGAAATTATAAAATTGCAAAGAAACAAGTACATATGACCATGGTTAAGAGAGGAAAAATAGTTAATAGAATCAAATCTGCAGGTGCCCCAGTTGTTGCAAGTAGCAGATAAGAAACTTAATTTTTATAAATATGTTAAATAATGGAAAAGATGTAAAAAAGTGAGTAGATAGAGAACTTCAGTAGAGAAATAGAATCTCTAAAAAAGGGCCTAATGGACATTCTAGAACTGAAAAATAAAATACCTAAAATTAAGAATTTATTGGATATGGGGTGCCTGGGTAGCTCAGTCAGTTAAGCGTCTGCCTTCAGCTCAGATTATGATCCTGGGGTCCTGGGATTGAGCCCTGTGTCGGGCTCCCTGCTCAGCGGGGAGTCTGCTTCTCTCTCTTCCTCTGCCCCTCACCCCACTCATGCTCTCTCTCTCGCTTGCTGTCTCTCTCAAATAAATAAATAAAATCTTAAAAAGAATTTATTGGATGAAATTAACGATAGACTAGGTATAACAGAAGAATGGTTTGGTGAATTCAAAGGTCAATTAAAATTATTCAAGCTGAAGCACTATTAGATGAAATAAAAAATATTGATTTAGAGTAAAAAGGGATAAATTGATGGAGAGTGTGAGATTAGACATTATGGTTTGTTATGGTCCTGTACTAGAGTGAAGGCAGTAGGAATAAATGCAAACATTATTGCAAATTATTATTGCTATTATAAATATTACCATAATTATTATTATAAGAAAGAATGGATATACTTTGACGGGAGGTCAGATGTGGACATAAGCAGTTGGAGGAATTAAAAATAACTCTAAGGGGCACCTGGGTGGCACAGTTGTTTAAGCATCTGATTCTTGGTTTCAGCTCAGGTTGTGATCTCAGGGTCATGAGATTGAGCCCTGCGTCAGGCTCCATGCTCAGTGCAGAGTCTGCTTGAGATTCTCTCTCTCTCTGCCCCTCCCATTCATGCTCTCTCTCTCTCTCTCTCAAATCTTTTAAAAAATAATTCTAAGACGTGTGGCTAGTAAATAGCCTACTATATGTAGATATTGTGCAGGTTATTTTTTATTTACTATTCCTAATTCTCAACAACAATCCTGAGCATCACTGTTATCTTTTTAGTAATGAAAAACTGTGGTTTAGAATGGTTAAGTGACCATCTAATAGTTTACAAAGCTGGGATTTGATCCAGGTCTGGCTAGCCCTGAGGTCTATACTCTTTCCTATATATCACATTATTTCTAGTTGGTAAGACTGGAAGAATGTAGTATCATGGGCAGAACTGAAAGTTATTGGAAAGATGAAATATTTGGAATCATGACTGTGATATATATCCTAGGAGAGGTATCCTTCAGGGAGTTGGAAATGTTAGTCTACTAGTGCAAAACAGAAAGGCTAGAGTCAGAGTAATAGCTCTGGGGATTGAAGCCGTTTAAGTGGACGGATTCATTCCCAGGTTATGTTGAAAACCTTAGGGGATCATTTTCCATATGAGGTAGGAGGAATACTGGGTGCCAACAAAGCAGAAAGGAAGAACAAGTCAGGGAAATAGGTAGAGCACCAGGAAATATGGTTTCATGGGAAATCAAGTAGAAAGTAGAATGAGAAAATGATCAGTGATATAATTCATTAATTTAACAGATATTTATAGAGCATTTATAGTGTGCCAGACACTCTGCTGGGTACTGGTGATATAGCAGTGATCCAAGCAAATGAGATTCCTGTCCTCAAGAATTAAATGAATTAAATGAAAAGATATTATGAAAGAAATCAATAGATCAATGCCAGGAAGTGTCGGGGTAAGAAACTACTTTAAATAGAAACAGCAAGAAAGTTAAGAACTGAAGGATGAGAGTCAGCCAGAGAAACCCTGGGGAAGAGCCTTTGAGATTAAAAGAATGGTAGGTATAAAAGTTCTGAAGCAGTAAAGAGCTTGGTGTAGTTAAGGAACTGAAAGGAGGCCAGTGTAGCTAAAGTTGAGGAAGGAAGTGGAACAGTGATAGCAAATGAGATTAGATGGGTGGTCAGGATCTAGTTATGAAGAGCCTGGCAGTACAATGGGAAATTTTTAAGGAGGGGAGAGACATGGTCTAATTCATATTTGTTTGTTTGTTTAATTGATATGTAAATGACATATAATATCCTATTAGTTTCAGGGTACATCATAGTGGTTTGATATTTTTATACATTGTGAAATGATACCCACAATACATCTGATTATATCTGTCACCATACAAAGTTATTACAGTATTATCGATTATATTCCCTATGCTGTACATTATAACCCCATGACTTATTTATTTCATAACTAGAAATTTGTACATCTTAATCCCCTTTACCTATTTTGCCCACCCCTACCCCACCCAGGCCCCTCTGGTAATTAGCAGTTTGTTTCCTGTATCTATGAGTCTGTTTCTCTTTTGTTTTGTTTTTTTTTGTTTTTTTAGATTACATCCATCTGAAATCATATGGTATTTGTCTTTCTGTGCCTGACTTATTTCACTAAGCATTATACCCTCTAGGGCCATCCATGTTGTCTCAGGTGGCAAGATTTCATTCTTTTTTATGGCTGAGTGATACTCATTGTATATATATACACACACCACATCTTTATCCATTTATCTCTTGATTGGGCACTTTGATTGCTTCCATAATCTTGGCTATTGTGAAAATGCTACAGTGAACATGGAGGTGTATATATCTCTTCAAACTGCTGTTTTTGTTTTCTTTGCATAAATACATAGAAGTGGAATTGCTGGATGGTATGTTCCATTCTAAATTTTTTGAGGAACTTCCATACTGTTGTCCATTATGGCTGCACCAGTTTACCTTCTCACGATGTACTCTTTTCTCCACATCCTCACCAACACTTGTAATTTTTTGTCTTTTTTCATAATACCCAATCTGATAGGTATGAGGTGATATTTCATTGTGATTTTGATTTGCATTTCCCTGATGATTAATGATGTTGAGCATCTTTTCACGTCCCTTTTGGGCATCTGTATGTCTTCTTTGGAAAAATGGCTATTCAAGTCCTCTGCCCATTTTTTAATCAGGTTGTTTGGTTCTTTGATATTAAATTTTATAAGTTCTTTATCTATTTTGGTATTAAACCTTATCAGATGTATGATTTGCAAATATCTTCTCCCATTCTCTAGTTGCCTTTTCATTTTGTTGATGGTTTCTTTTGCTGTGCAAAAGCTTTTTGGTTGGGGGGGCGCCTGGCTCAGGTCATGGTCCTGGGATCGAGCCCCGCATTGGCCTCCCTGCTCCACGGGAAGCCTTCTTCTTCCTCTCCCACTCCCCCTGCTTGTGTTCTCTCTCTCGCTGTCTCTCTCTGTCAAATAAATAAAATCTTAAAAAAAAAAAAAAAAAAAAAGCTTTTTGGTTGGATACAATCTCATTGGTTTATTTTAGTTTTTCTTGCCCTTGCTGAGGAGACTGATCCAGAAAATATTGCTAAGACTGATGTCAAAGAGCTTACTACCTATATTTCATTCTAGGAGTTTTATGGTTTCAGATCTTACATTCAAGTCTTTAATCCATTTTGAATTTATTTTTGTGTATGGTAGATATGGATCCAGTTTCATTCTTTTGTATGTGGCTGTCCAGTTTTCCCAACACCATTTATTGAAGAGTGTATCCTTTCCCCATTGTATATTCTTGGTGCTTCTGTTGTAAATTGACCATACATGCATGGGTTTATTTCTGGGCTCTCTATTCCATTGATTTATTGTGTGTGTTTTTGTTCCCGTATCATACTGTTTTGATTACTGTATCTTTGTTTGTGGTATAGTTTGAAATCAGGGACCATGATACCTCCAGCTTTGTTCTTTCTCAAGATTGCGTTAGCTATTTGAGGTCTTTTGTGGTTTTATACAAATTTTAGGATTGTTTATTCTATTTCTGTGTAAAATGCCATTGGTGTTTGGTGGGGATTGCATCAAATCTGCAGATTGCTTCAGGTAGTATGGACATTTTAACAACATTAATTCTTCCAATCTATGAGCACAGTACATCTTTCTGTTTCTTTATGTTGTCTTCAGTTTCTTTTATCAATGTCCTATAGTTTTCAGAGTACACATCTTTTACCTCCTTGCTGAAATTTATTTCTAGGTATTTTATTCTTTCTTTTTTTCCAAGAAGCTTATTGAAATATTGATTCATAGTCCCACTGTTTTAGATGTCTATTAATGACTGCCCAAAAGCAATAGTTTTAGTGCCCCTCAGACTTCTGGAAATTTTAAATGATTCAAGAAGCTCTTGTGAAGATCAAGTTTTCAAATTTTTTACCGGGAACATCCTTAGATCACCTTTGTGCTCCCAGAAAGCATTCATTTAGCAGCAGTCTCTGTTTCAAGCATCCATCTTTCACCTGCAAAGTTGATGGTACTCATTTGATTTTTGCAAAATCTTACAACTGGAAACAGTTATCAAGATCTAAACCTTAAATGCACTTTACTTGTATGTTGACTTGATTTCACGCTGTGATAGGGCAGGCATACATGCAGTTATACAGTGAGGCCTCTCTCTTTCACACAGAAGAAATCTCTGCTTATATTAAAAACTCTCTGGCATACAGTTGATGACTAGTAAACTAAAATGCATTCAAACCAATCTCCACATATCCTGGCATGGAATTGCAGACTGGGAGCCTCTTGGGACCTCTTAGGGTCCCATGGACAATGTGGCCTAGGCCAGGCTGCTGCCCTCCACACATTCAGGTCAAGGGATCCTCAGACCCATCCCAGCTACAGCCACATACCCCTGCCCTGGTGTCCTGCCTGGTGCCTAAGAGGCTGTGTATCCCAAACCACTTACCATTCTGGAACCAACAACACAGCACATCAGCAGAGAGCAGAGGCAAGGATAAAAGTGACATTTTATTCTTTTTGATGCACTTGTAAATGTGGTTGTTTTCTTTATGTCTCTTTCTGATCACTTGTTATTAGTGTATAGAAATGCTACTAATTTTTGTATGTTAATTTTGTATCCTGCTACTTCACTGAATTCATTTATTCTAGTCGTTTGCTGGTTGAGTCTTTAGGTTTTTCTAAATATAGTAATTACATCATTTGCAAATAGTGTTTTACTTCTTCCTTTTCAATTTGAATGCCTTTTATTTCTTTTTCTTGCATTATTGTTATGGCTAGGACTTCCAATACTATGTTGAATGAGTGGCAAAAGTGGACATCCTTGTCTTGTTCTTGATCTTAGGAGGAAAAACTTTCAGCTTTTCACCACTGAGTGTGATACTAGCTGTGGGTTTGTCATGTGTGGCCTTTATTATGTTAAGGTGCCTTCCTTCTGTGCCCACTTAGTTGAGAGTTTTTATCATAAATGGATGTTGAATTTTGTCATAGGCTTTTTCTGCATCTATTAAAATAATCATCAGATTTTTATCCTTTGTTTTGTTAATGTGGTGTATTATGTTGATTGATTTGTGGTTGTTGAACCATTCTTGCATTTCTAGAATAAATCCCACTTGATTGTGGTGTATGTTCGTTTCAATGTATTGTTGAACTCAGTTTGCTAATATCTTTTTTTAAAATCTTATTTTATTTAAATTCAGTTAATTTAACATATAGTGTATTATTAGTTTCAGAGGTAGAGTTCGGTGATTCTTCAGTTCTGTATAACACCCAGTGCTCATTACATCATATGCCTTCCTTAATACCCCTCACCCAGATACCCATCCCCCCACCCTCTCCCCTTCAGCAACTCTCAGTCTGTTTCCTATAGCCGAGTCTCTTATGGTTTGTCTCCCTCTCTGATTTCGTCTTATTTTATTTTTCCCTCCCTTCCCCTATGATCCTCTGTTTTGTTTCTTAAATTCCACATATGAGTGAAACCATGATAATTGTCTTTCTCTGATTGACTTATTTCACTTAGCATAATACCCTCTAGTTCCATCTATGTCATTGCAAATGGTAAGATTTCATTTTTTTGGTGGTTGATTAATATTCCATTGTGTGTGTGTATATATATATGTGTGTGTTGTATATATATATATAGATAGATAGATAGATACATCTTCTTTATCCATTCATCTGTTGATAGACATCTGGGCTCTTTCCATAGTTTGGCTGTTGTGGCCATTGCTTCTAAACATTGGGGTGCAGGTGCTCCTTCGGATCACTACATTTGTATCTTTTGGGTAAATACCTAGTGGTGCAATTGCCAGGTCATAGGGTAGCTCTATTTTTAACGTTTTGAGGAACCTCCATACTGTTTTCCAGAGTGGCTGTACCAGCTTACATTCCCACCAGCAGTGTAGGAGGGTTCCCCTTTCTCTGCATCCTTGCCAACATTTGTTGTTTTCTTATTTGTTAATTTTAGCCATTCTGACTGATGTGAGGTGGTATCTCATTGTGGTTTTATATTTCCCTGATGCCAAGTGATGTTGAGCATTTTCATGTGTCTGTTGGCCATTTGTAAT
This sequence comes from Halichoerus grypus, assembly GCF_964656455.1. NCBI lineage: Eukaryota > Metazoa > Chordata > Mammalia > Carnivora > Phocidae > Halichoerus > Halichoerus grypus. Next base: position 154,675,215 of record NC_135714.1, on the reverse strand, counting down.
GTCTTTGGAGAAATGTCTGCTCATATCTTCTGCCCATTTCTTGACTGGATTATTTGTTTTTTGGGTGTTGGGTTTGGTAAGTTCTTTATAGATTTGGGATACAAGCCCTTTATCTGATAAGACATTTGCAAACATCTTCTCCCATTCTGTAGGTTGTCTTTTGGTTTTGTTGACTGTTTCCTTTGTTGTGCAAAAGCTTTTTATCTTGATGAAGTCCCAACAGTTCATTTTTGCTTTTTTTCCTTGCCTTTGGAGATGTGTCTAGCAAGAAGTTGCTGTGGCTGAGATCAAAGAAGTTGCTGCCTGAGTTCTCCTCTAGGATTTTGGTGGATTCCTATCTCACATTTCGGTCTTTCATCCATTTTGAGTCTATTTTAGTGTACGGTGTAAGGAAATGGTCCAGTTTCATTCTTCTGCATGTGGTTGTCCAATTTTCCCAACACCATTTGTTGAAGAGACTGTCTTTTTTACATTGGATATTCTTTCCTGCTTTGTCAAAGATTGGTTGACCATAGAGTTGAGGGTCCATTTCTGGGCTCTCTATTCTGTTCCATTGATCTATGTGTCTGTTTTTGTGCCAGTACCATACTGTCTTGATGATGACAGCTTTGTAATAGAGCTTGAAGTCCAGAATTGTGATGCCATCAGCTTTGATTTTCTTTTTCAACATTCCTCTGGCTATTTGGGGTCTTTTCTGGTACCATACAAATTTTAGGGTTATTTGTTCCAGCTCTGTAAAAATGTTGATGGTATTTTGTAGGAATTGCATTGAATGTGTAAATTGCTCTAGGTAGCATAGACATTTTCACAATATTTGTTCTTCCAATCCATGAGCATGGAACGTTTTTCTATTTCTTTGTGTCTTCCTCCATTTCTTTCATGAGTGTTCTATAGTTTGCAGAGTACAGATCCTTTGCCTCTTTGGTTAGATTTGTTCCTAGGTATCTTACGGTTTTTGGTGCAATTGTAAATGGGATCGATTTCTTATTTCTCTTTCTTCTGTCTCATTGTTAGTGTATATAAATGCCACTGATTTCTGTGCATTGGTTTTATATCCTGCCACTTTGCTGAATTCCTGTATGAGTTCTAGCAATTTTGGGGTAGAGTCTTTTGGGTTTTCCACATAGAGTATCATGTCATCTGCAAAGAGTGAGAGTTTGATTTCTTCTTTACCAGTCTGGATGTCTTTTATTTCTTTTTGTTGTCTGATTGCTGAGGCTAGAACTTATAGTGCTGTGTTGAACAACAGTGGTGATAGTGGACATTTCTGCCGTGTTCCTGACCTTAAGGGAAAAGTTCTCAGTTTTTCCCCATTGAGAATGATATTTGCTGTGAGTTTTTCATAGATGGCTTTTATGATACTGAGGTATATTCCCTCTATCCCTACACTGTGGAGAGTTTTGATCAAGAAAGGATGCTGTACTTTGTCAGATGTTTTTTCTGCATCTATTAAGAGGATCATATGGTTCTTGTCATTTCTTTTATTAATGTATTGTATCACATTGATTGATTTGCAGATGTTGAACCAACCTTGCAGCCCAGGAATAAATCCCACTTGGTTGTGTGAATAATCCTTTTAATGTACTGTTGGATCCTATTGGCTAGTATCTTGGTGAGAATTTTTGCATCCATGTTCATCAGGGATATTGGTCTGTAATTCTCCTTTTTGGTGGGTCTTTGTTTGGTTTTGGGATCAAGGTAATGCTGGCCTCATAGAATGCGTTTGGAAGTTTACCTTCCATTTCTCTTTTTTGAAACAGCTTCAGAAGAATAGGTATTAATTCTTCTTTAAATGGGAAAAATGAATTCTTCTTCCCCTGGGAAACCATCTGGCCCTGGACTCTTGTTTGTGGGAGATTTTTGGTTACTCCTTCAATTTGCTTACTGGTTATGGGTCTTTTCAGGTTTTCTGTTTCTTCTTATTTCAGTTTTGGTAGTTTATATGTTTCTTGGAATGCATCTGTTTCTTCTAGATTGCCTAATTTGTTGGCATATAGTTGCTCATAATATGATCATATAATTGTATTTCTTCGGTGTTTGTTGTGATCTCCCCTTTCATTCATGATTTTATTTATATGGGTCCTTTCTCTTTTCTTTTCTTTTTTTTTTTTTTTTTAAGATTTATTTATTTATTTGAGAGAGCGAGAATGAGAGAGAGAGAGAGTACATGAGAGGGGGGGAGGGTTAGAGGGAGAAGCAGGCTCCCCGCCGAGCAGGGAGCCCGATGCGGGACTCGATCCAGGGACTCCAGGATCATGACCTGAGCCGAAGGCAGTCGCTTAACCAACTGAGCCACCCAGGCGCCCTCCTTTCTCTTTTCTTTTTGATAAGTCTGGCCAGGCGTTTATCAGTCTTACTAATTCTTTCAAAGAACCAGCTCCTTGTTTCGTTGATCTGTTCTACTGTTCTTTTGGTGTCTGTTTCATTGATTTCTGCTCTAATCTTTATTATTTCTCTTCTCCTGCTGGGTTTAGGCTTTATTTACTGTTTGTTCTCTAGCTTCTTTAGGTGTAAGGTTAGGTTGTGTATTTGAGACCTTTCTTGTTTCTTGAGAAAGGCTTGTATTGCTATATACTTCCCTCTTAGGACCACCTTTGCTGCATCCCAAAGATTTTGAACAGTTGTGTTTTCATTTTAATTTGTTTCCATGAATTTTTTAAACTCTTCTTTAATTTCCTGGTTGACCCATTCATTCTTTAATAGGATGCTCTTTATCCTCCATGTATTTGTGTTCCTTCCAAATTTTCTCTTGTGAATGAGTTCAGGTTTTTTTTGTTTTTAATTTGAGAGAGAGGATGAGAGGGGGGCAGAGGGAGAGAGAGAGAGAGAGAGAGAGAGGAGAGGAGAAGCAGACTCCCAACCAAGCAGGGAGCCCAGTGCGGGGCTCAATCCCAGGACCCCAGGATCATGACCTGAACCAAAGGCAGCCGCTTAACCAATTGAGCCACCCAGGTGCCCCTAAGTTTAAGTTTTAAAGCATTGTGGTCTGAAAATATGCAGGGAATAATCCCAGTCATTTAATACTGGTTGAGACCTGATTTATGACCCAGTATGTAATCTATTCTGGAGAATGTTCATGTGCACTTGAGAAGAATGTGTATTCTGTTGCTTTAGGATGAAATGCTCTGAATATACCTGTGCTGTCCATCTGGTCCAGTGTGTCATTCAAAGCCCTTGTTTCCTTGTTGATCTTCTGCTTAAATGATCTGTCCATTGCAGTGAGTGGGGTATTAAAGTCCCCTGCTATTATTGTACTATTATCAATGTGTTTCTTTAATTTTGTTATTAATTGGTTTATATAACTGGCTGCTCCCAAGTTAGGGGCTTAAATATTTACAATTGCTAGATCTTCTTGTTGGATAGACCCTTTAATTATGATATAGTGTCCTTCTTCATCTCTTATTACAGTCTTTGGTAATAAATTAATAAATCTAATTTGTCTGATATAAGGATTGCTGCCCCAGCTTTCTTTTGATGGTTCATTAGCATAATAAATGGTTCTCCACCCCCTTACTTTCAATCTGAAGGTGTCTCTGGGTCTAAAATGAGTCTTTTATAGACAGCATATCAATGGGTCTAATTTTTTTTTATCCAGTCTGATATCCTGTGTCTTTTGATTGGAGCATTTAGCACATTTACATTCAGAGTAACTAGTGAAAGATAGGAATTTAGTGCCATTGTATTACCTGTAAAGTCACTCTTTCTGTTGTCTCTGTTCTTTCTGGACTATGTTACTTTTGGGCTCTCTTTTCACTTAAAGGATCCCCTTTAATATTTCTTGCAGGCTGGTTTAGTTTCTGTTTGTCCTGGAAGCTCTTTATCTCTTCTGTTTTGAATGACAGCCTTGCTGGATAAAGTATTCTTGGCTGCATATTTTTCTCATTTAGCACTCTGAATATATCATGCCAGCCCTCTCTGGCCTGCTGGGTTTCTGTGGATAGGTCTGCTGCCAGGCTTATGTTTCTACCCTTGTAGAAATGGGCCTCATGTCCCAAACTGCTTTCCGAATTTTCTCTTTGTCTTTGAGATTTGCAAATTTCACTATTATATGTCGAGGTGTTGACCTATTTTATTGATTTTTGAGGGGGGTTTCTCTGTGTTCCTGGACTTGAATGCCTGTTTCCTTCCCCAGATTGGGGAAGTTCTCAGGTATAATTTGTTCAAATAAACCTTCTACCCCCCCCTTTCCTCTTCCTCTGGGATCCCAATTATTCTAATATTGTTTCACATTTTATAGTATCACTGATCTCTCAAATTCTCCCCTCATGATCCAGTAGTTGTTTACCTCTTTTTCTCAGCTTCTTTATTCTCCATCATTTTGTCTTCTATATCACTGACTCTTCTGCTTCATTTATCTTAGCAGTTAGAGCCTCCATTTTTTATTGCATCTCAGTAATAGCCTTTTTGATTTTGACCTGTTTAGATTTTAGTTCTTTTATTTCTCCAGTAAGGGATTCGCTAGTGTCTTCTGTGGTTTCTTTCAAGCCCAGCTAGTATCTTTATAATTATTGTTTTTAAATCTAGTTCTGACATCTTACTTATACCCATATTGATTAAATCCCTGTCAGTGAATACTGCCTCTTGTTCTCTTTTTTTTTTTTGCAGTGAGTTCTTCCACCTTGTCATTATGTTCAGAGAAGAATAGATGAAAGAGAGAAAAAAAATTAAAAAATAGCAACAATGACACCAGAAAAATATATATTAAACAAATCAGAAGAGATCAGAAACCAAAAAAGAAAAAATAGAGAATAAAATCAAACAGAAGGTGAACAAAACAGAACGTTATAGTAGATCCTGGATGTATTTTGGTCTGTTTGTTAGAAGAAACTAGATCCCAAAATTGTATAGTAAGAAAAACTTGTATATACATATACAAAAATAAAACTGAGTACAATGAAAGGAAGCCAAAAGTGAAATCTATATAGAGATATATATATAACATAAATGTAAAAATGGAAATTAAAAAAGACAAAGAGTTGACAAAAGAAGAAATTAGCTGAAAAGGGAAAAAAATTAAAACTGAAAGACTAAAGAATTGTGAGAAAAAACCATGAATTTTATATACTAATTTCCCCTAGTGCTGGAGTTTTGCAGTTCTCTGTGATCAGTAAACTTGGTATTAGCTGGAAGTTCCTGCTGGCTTTCTGGGGGAGGGGCCTGTTCGGCTGATATTCAGGTCTCTTTGCCTGAGTGGAATTGCAACCCCCTTGCCAGGGGCCGGGCTCAGTGTAAGCGGCTCTGGATTGCTCTATGGGGCTTTTGTTCTCTGAAGGCTTTCAGCACCAATTTGGGGGATGAAAACTGCAGCTTCCCAGTCTCCAGCCCTGGAGCTGAAAGTTTGTGCCCCCGACTCTTCAGTGTGCCCTCACAGAAAAGCAGTCAATCACTCTTGTCTCCCTGGTTTCCGTCTGCACTCGGGTGTTCACCCAGCCTGTGACCGAGCATTTTTATCTCAGGCATGCGACCCCGTTTCAAGTCTCCAAACTTAATGGACTCTTGTGGTGCGTGCCAGTGCAGCTCCTCCTGGGAGAGGGAGTGGGGTCTTGCCACAGTTTTGCCTCTTGCTGCGCCCCTCTCAGAGAGCAGTCACTTGACTGGGCCTCAGTTTGCGGTTTATGGCAACATATTGAGCACAAAGCCTACACTTGGGCTCACTGTTTGCAGCTGGCTTCCCTGCTGCGATGCTTGGGAACTCTGCCACACTCAGGGACCCCTGTTCTTTTTGTGACCCCGGGTATCCTGAGACCACACTGTCCCACCTGGGATTCTGCCCCACTTTGCCACCTGAGCGCCCTTCATGCAGGGGCATCCCCTGCCCGAGCAGACTTCTAAAAGTTCCGTTTTTGCACTCTGCTGCTTATATCACTTTCTGGTACCAGGCTTACAGAGGCTTCCTCCCCCTGCAATTTATCTTCAGTGATATATTGCCTCAGATTCACTTTTCCACACATCCTACCTTGCAAAAAGTGATTGCTTTTCTATTTGTAGAATTGCAGCAATTCTTTTCTCAGATTGCCGGTTGAGTTCGCAGGTGGTCAGAATGATTTGATAGCTATCTAGCTGAATTCCAGGAACCAGACAAAATTAGTGTCCCTTACTCCTTCACCATCTTACCTCTCTCCCCAGTTTGCTAGTATCTTGTTGAAGATTTTTGCATCTGTATTCATCAGGGATATTGACCTGTAATTTACTCCTTTTTTTGTGGTGTCTTTTTCTGGGTTTTGGTATCAGGTTAATACTGGCGTCATAAAATGAGTTTAGAAGCTTTCCTTCTTCAGTTTTTGGGAATAATTTGAGAAGGATAGGTAGTAACTATTCTTTATATATGTTGTAGAATTAACCCGTAAAGCTGTCTGGTTCTGGACTTTTTTTGGGGGGGAGGGGATTTTTAAAATTACTGATTCAATTTCATTACTTGTTATTGGTTGATTCAGATTTTCTGTTTCTTTGTTATTCAGTCTTGGAAGGTTGTGTTTTTAGCAATTTATCCATTTTCCTATGTTTTTCAATTTGTTGGTATATAATTGTAAGTCTCTTATGATCCTTTGTATTTCTATGGTGTGGGTTGTAACTTCTCTTTCATTTCTGATTTTATTTATTTGGGTGCTTTTTTTTCCTTGATGAGTCTGGCAGGAGGTTTATTGATTTTATCTTTTCAAAGAACCAGCTTTTAGTTTCATTCATTTTTTCTGTTGTTTTTCTAGTCTCTGTTTCATTATTTTTGCTCTGATCTTTATTATTTCTTTACTAACTTCAGGCTTGTTTTGTTCTTTTCTAATTCCTTTAGGTGTAAAGTTAGATTGTTTATTTGGGATTTTGTTTGTTTGTTTCTTGAGATAGGCATATATTGCTAAGGACTTCCTCTTAGAACTGCTCTTGCTTGTCCCATTGATTTTGGAAAGTTGTGTTTCTATTTTCATTCGTGTTAAGGTATTTTTAAATTTTCTCTTTGATTTCTTCATTGGCCCATTGTTTTTTAGTAGCATGTTATTTAGTGTGCACATATTTGTGTGTTTTCCAGTTTTCTTGTAACTAATTTCTAGTTTTATACTGTTACTGTTGGAACAAATCCTTGATAGATTTCAGTCTTCTTGAATTTACTGAGACTTGTTTTGTGGCCTAACACGTGATGTATCTAGGAGAATGTTCCATCTGCACTTGAAAAAAAATGTGTATCCTGCAGTTTGTGATGAAATGTTTTGTATATATCTATTAAGTCTCTCTGTCCAATGTGTTGTTTAAGGCCAATGTTTACTTACTGATTTTCTGTCTAGATGATCTATGCATTGAGGTAATTGGGAGTATGATATTCCTTACTGTTATTGTATTATTGTCAGTTTCTCCCTTTATATCCATTAATATTTGTTTTTAATATTTAGGTGCTCCTATGTTAGGTGCATAAATATTTATGCATGTTATATCCTCTTATCAGATTGACCCCTTTATCATTATGTAATGCCCTTCTTTGTGGTTTTTTTTTTTTTAAGTTTTATTTATTTATTTGTCAGAGAGAGAGAGCACGCACAAGCAGGGTGAGCAGCAGGCAGAGGGAGAAGTAGGCTCCTCGCTGAGCAGGGAGCCTGATGACTCAGGGCTCAGTCCCAGGGCCCTGGGATCATGACCTGAACTGAATGCAGATGCCTAACCAACTGAGCCACCCAGGCACCCCCCTTCTTTGTGTTTTGTTACAGTCTTTGTTTTATAGTCTGTTTTGTCTGATGTGAGTATTGCTACTCCAGCTTTCTTTTCATTTCCGTTTGCATGGAATCTTTTTCTATCCCTTTACTCTCAGCCTTTGTGTGTCTTGAGATCTGCAGTGAGTCTCTTAAAGGCAGCATATAGATGGGTCTTTTTTTTTTCTTTTTTTAATTCATTCAACCACCCTGTATCTTTTGATTGGAGCATTTAGTCTCTACATTAAAATAAATATTGATAGATATGTACTTACTGACATTTTCTTAATTGTTTTCTGGTTGTTTTTGTAGCTCTTTTCTATCCCTTTCTTCTCTTGGTTCCTATTCTTGTGGTTTGATGGTTTTCTTTAGTGTTATGTTTGGGTTCCTTTGTCTTTACTTTTTGTGTATCTTTTGTAGGTTTTGGTTTGTGGTTACTTTAAGGTTCATATATATTGACCTATATACATAGCTGATAGTCACTTAGTTAGAACTTAGTTCAAACGCATTCTAAAAGCACTATGTTTATACCCTCCTCCCCCATTTTATGTTTTTGACTTCGTATTTTACATCTGTTTATTTTTTTATCCCTTAACTATTTATTGTAGTTATGGTTGATTATCTTGTTTCTAGTTATGGCCTTTTCTTTTCCACTTAAAGACTCCTTAACATTTTTTATAAGGCCAGCTGGAGTGGGCATGGGCCAAGCGGGCCTGTGGCATGTTGCACAGGAGCTGCCTTGGTGGGACACTGTGGGTTGGGGGTCTGGGGTGTGCTGGGGAGGCCCTAGCAGGCCAGCTAGAGCACCTGTACCTTGCTCCTGTTCATGCTATCAAGGTGGAGAGGCTTGCTGGTGCCTCTGACCCCATAGAGTTCGAGCAGTTTTTCTCCTGTTTGGTGTACTCTCAAGAGTTAGTAAATGAATTTCTTTCACTTGTGGTGTAGTTGCCCTTGAAATCACTGTTTTCTCGCTGTACCTTGGTGTACATGAGTCATTGCACAGTTCCCTCAGTAATATCACTCCCCACTGCAGGATGGTGTTTTGGAGTGCGATTCCTGTCATTATAGTGTCTCTGTCTCTCCTACCCTTTTCTGTGTGTTCCCTCCATCATTATTATTATTATTTGTGTGTGTGTGTGTGTGTGTGTGTGTGTGTGTGCAGAAGCTGTTCAACAAGCCCTCAGTTCTTCTTCAGGAGGAATTGCTTTAAATGTAGGTATAGATTCAGTGTGTCCTTGGTAGGAAGTGAGTTCAGTGTCTTCCTACACTGCCCCCTTGAATCACCAAAATTCTAGTTCATGTTTTAAGATGATGATTGTGGTTGCTGTGTGTAGAATGCATTGTAGGGGCAGGCTGACCAGTTAGGTGTTCACTGCTGGGGCAGATGACAGAGAATAAGGCAAATTATATTGTATTTGGAGTAAAAAAAAATCTCTGGAGATTGTTCCTTATCAGTGTTTCAGTGACATTTATTTCTAGATCCTAAGAACTTCATTATCATTTTCCAGAGAACGACAGAAGAGATTCTGAGGGTTTTCTTTTTCTTTTGTGCTTGAGATAATTTAATTAGCTGTTTAGGAAAGAAAGTTCATGCATGCTTTTGGACACTGATGGTAGTTTTGCTTTATTCCAGTAAAAGGGATAGAACTTGATGGGAGAAATTCTTTTGACTTATTGATTCCCATTAGAACATTCGTTTCTATGTACACCTGTGTTCGTGTAAGTTGGTAGCACTAGCAATATTAGATTTAGTATAGTCAGTCACCAAATGACTTAAAAAAATATTTTGTTTAGACTCTGTGAAATATATTTTAGAGTTTTAAATATAAGAAATTCCAAGCATATGTAAATACAGACTACAGTATAATAAACTCCCGTATATCCCCATCATTCTGTGTCAACAATAGCTAGCTCATGGTTAATCTTGTTTCATCTGTACTTCCAAACACTCTTTACCACCCTCATTCATCCTGTTTATTTTTAAGCAAATTCCAGATAAATTGTTTTCTCTATAAAAGTCTCAGTATACTTCTAAAAGGTAGGGATTATTTTTTTACAGTTCAGTGTTTAGTTTATTCCCTCTTCTTAGAGTACATAAACAGGTAACTATATATCTGGATGGTTTGTCTTCAAGTGTCAATTTATGCCTCTTGTTCCAGTATAGTTATTAATAGCTATTAATCACTTAAGAGTGTCTCTGTTTGAACATTAAATTCTGTGGTCACCTTATATACATAAGGGAAGGCTTTTTATAGTTGTGAATAAATACATTCATTTTATTTCATTTCATTTCCAGTATAGTTAGCATAAAGTGTTATATTAGTTTTAGGTGTATAATAGTATTTCAGCAATTCCATACATCACACAGTGTTCACCAGAAAGAGTTCACTCCTTAATTCCCATTACTTATTTCACCCGTCCACCCCACCCACCTCCCCACCGATAACCATCAGTTTGTTCTCAGTAGTTAAGAGTCTGTTTCTTGGCTTGTCTCTCTCTTTTTCCTTTGTTTGTTTTGTTTCTTAAATTCCACATCTGAGTGAAATCTCATATGGTATATGGCATTTGTCTTTCTCTGACTGGCTTATTTCACCTAGCATTATACTCTTTAGCTCCATTCATGTCATTGCAAATGGCAAGATTTCATTCTTTTTTATAGCTAAATAATATTCCATTATATATATACACACACACCACATCTTCTTTATACATTCATCTATTGATGGGCTCTTGGGCTGCTTCCATAATTTGGCTGTTGTAAATAATGCTGCTATAAACATATGGCTGCATGTATCCCTTTGAATCAGTATTTTTGTATTTTTTTGGTAAATACCCAGTAGCATGATTACTAGGTCATAGGATAATTCTATTTTTTACTTTCTGAGTAAAAAATAATTCTATTTTTTACTTCTGTTTTCTACAGTGGCTGCACCAGTTTGTATTCCCACCAACAGTGCAAGAGGTTCCTTTTATTCCACATCCTTGTCAACGTTTGTTGTTTCTTGTGTTTATTATAGCCATTCTGACAATGTAAAGTGATATTGTAGTTTTAATTTGCATTTCCCTGATGATGAGTGATATTGAGCATCTTTTCATGTGTTTGTTAGCCATCTGTATGTCTTCTTTGGAAAAATGTCTGTTCATTTCTTCTGCCCATTTTTTAATTGGATTATCTGTTTTTTTGGGTGTTGATTTGTCTGATTTTTTTAATATATTTTGGATACTAAGCCTGTATCAGATATGTCATTTGCAGATAACTTCTCCTATTCCATAGGTTGCTTTTTAGTTTTATTGATTGTTTCTCTTGCTGTGCAGAAACTTTTTATTTTGATGTAGTCCCAATAGTTTATTTTTGCTTTTGTTTCCCTTGCCTCAGGAGATATATCTAGAAAAATATTGCAGTGGCTGATGATCAGAGACCTTACTGCCTATACTCTCTTCTAGGATTTTTATGGTTTCAGGTCTCACAGTTGGATTAGGTCTTCAATCAGTTTTGAGTTTATTTTTGTGGATGGTGTAAGAAAGTGGTCCAATTTCATTCTTTGGCATGTTGCTGTCCAGTTTTCCCAACAGCATTTGTTCAAGAGATTGTCTTCTTCCCATTGGATATTCTTTCCTGTTTTGTTGAAGATTAACTGACCATACAGTTGTGGGTTCATTTCTGGATTTTTTATTCTGTTCCATTGATCTGTGTGTCTGTAGTTTTTGTGCCAGTTCCATACTGTTTTGATTACCACAGCTTTATAATATAAATTGGAAGTCCGGAATTGTGATACCTCCAGCTTTGGTTTTCTTTTTCAAAACTGCTTTGGCAATTCAGGGTCTTTTATGGTTCCATGTAAATTTTAGGATTTTTTTTGGTCTAATTATGTGAAAAATGCTGTTGGTATTTTGGTAGAGGTTGCATTAAATATGTAGATTGCTTTGGGTAGTATAAACATTTTAACAATATTTGTTCTTCCAATCCATGAGCATGGAATATCTTTCCATTCCTTTGTGTCGTTTTCAGTTTCTTTCATCAGTGTTTTATAGTTTTCAGAGTACAGGCCTTCACCTCTTTGATTAGATTTATTCCTATGTATCTTACTATTTTTGATGCAGTGGTAAATGGGATTGTTTTCTTAATTTGTCCTTCTGCTGCTTCATTATTGGTGTATAGAAATGCAACTCATTTCTCTATATTTGTTTTGTATCCTGCGACTTTACTGAATTCATTTATCAGTTCTTGTAGTTTTTTGGTATAGTCTTTAGGGTTTTCTATGTCGAGTAATATGTCACCTGCAAATAGTGAAAGTTTTACTTCTTCCTTACCAATTTGGATGCCTTTTATTTTTTGTCTGATTGCTGTGACTAAGACTTCCAGTACTCTGTTGATAAGAGAGTACCACTCTCTTGGTAAGAGTGGACATCCTTGTCTTATTCTTGACCTTAGGGGAAAAGCTCTCAGTTTTTCCCCATTTAATATGATGTTCACTGTGGGTTTTTCATATATGGCCTTTATGTGAGGTATGTTCCCTCTAAACCTACTTTGTTGATGACTTTTATCATTAATAGATGCTGTACTTTGTCAGATGTTTTTTCTGCATCTTTTGGGAGTTGATCATGTGGGTTTGGTGTTTTCTCTTACTGATGTTATATATGATGTTGATTGATTTGTGGATATTGAACCACCATTGCATACTGGGATTAAATCCTACTTGATTGTGGTGAATGAGTTTTTAATGTATTGTTGGATTCTGTTTACTAATATTTTGTGAGGATTTTTGTATTGATGTTCATCAAAGATATTGGCTTATAGTTCTTTTTTTTTTTGTGGTGTCTTTATCTGGTTTTGGTATCAGGGTCATGCTGGCCTCATACAATGAATTTGGAGGTTTTCCTTTCTCTTCTAATTTTTTAGAATAGTTTGAGAAGAATCGGTATTAACTCTTCTTTAAATGTTTGGTAGAATTTGCCTGTGAAGCTGTCTGGTCATGGACTTTCATTCTTTGGGAGTTTGTTTGTTTGTTTGTTTTTGTTTTTTTAATTTAATTTTATTACGTTATCACCATACATTACATCATTAGTTTTTGATGTAGTGTTCCATGATTCATTGTTTGCATATAACACCCAGTGCTCCATTCAATATGTGCCCTCTTTAATACCCATCACCAGGCTAACCCATCCCCCTAACCCCCCTCCCCTCTAGAACCCTCAGTTTGTTTCTCAGAGTCCATTGTCTCTCATGGTTCATCTCCCCCTCTGATTCCCCCCCTTCATTTTTCCCTTCCTACTATCTTTTTTTTTTTTTTTAACATATAATGTATTATTTGTTTCAGAGGTACAGGTCTGTGATTCAACAGTCTTACACAATTCACAGCACTCACCATTGCACATACCCTCCCCAGTGTCTATCACCCAGCCACCCCATCCCTCCCACCCCCACCACTCCAGCAACCCTCACTTTGTTTCCTGAGATTAAGAATTCCTCATATCAGTGAGATCATATGATACATGTCTTTCTCTGATTGACTTATTTTGCTTAGCATAATACCCTTTAGTTCTATCCACGTCATTGCAAATGGCAAGATTTCATTCCTTTTGATGGCTGCATAATATTCCAAGATACCACATCTTCTTTATCCATTCATCTGTTGATGGACATCTTGGCTCTTTCCATAGTTTGGCTATTGTGGACATTGCTGCTGTAAACATCTGGGTGCACGTACCCCTTTGGATCCCTACATTTGTATCTTTGGGGTAAATACCCAGTAGTGCAATTGCTGGGTCGTCGGGTAGCTCTATTTTCAACTTTTTGAGGAACCTCCATACTGTTTTCCAGAGTGGCTGCACCAGCTTGCATTCCCACCAACAGTGTAGGAGGGTTCCCCTTTCTCCGCATCCTCGCCAATATCTGTCGTTTCCTGACATTAATTTTAGCCGTTCTGACTGCTGTGAGGTGGTATCTCATTGAGGTTTCGATTTGGATTTCCCTGATGCTGAGCGATGTTGAGCACTTTTTCATGTGTCTGTTGGCCATTTGGATGTCTTCTTTGGAAAAATGTCTGTTTGTGTCTTCTGCCCATTTCTTGATTGGATTATTCTTTGGGTGTTGAGTTTGATAAGTTCTTTATAGATTTTGGATACTAGCCCTTTATCTGATATGTCATTTGCAAATATCTTCTCCCATTCTATCAGTTGTCTTTTGGTTTTGTTGACTGTTCCCTTTGCTGTGCAAAAGTTTTTTATCTTGAAGTCCCAGCAGTTCATTTTTGCCCTTGCTTCCCTTGTCTTTGGCAATGTTTCTAGGAGGAAGTTGCTGCGGCTGAGGTCGAAGAGGTTGCTGCCTGTGTTCTTCTCTAGGATTTTGATGGATTCCTGTCTCACATTTAGGTTTTTCATCCATTTTGAGTCAATTTTTGTGTATGGTGTAAGGAAATGGTCTAGTTTCATTCTTCTGCATGTGGCTGTCCAGTTTTCCCAAGACCATTTGTTGAAGAGACTGTCTTTTTTCCATTGGACATTCTTTCCTGCTTTATCGAAGATTAGTTGACCACAGAGCTGAAGGTCCATTTCTGGGCTCTCTATTCTGTTCCATTGATCTATGTGTCTGTTTTTGTGCCAGTACCGTACTGTCTTGATGATTACAGCTTTGCAATAGAGCTATTTATTTATTTTTGATTACTGATTCAATCTCCTTGCTGGTAATCGATCTATTCAAATTTTCTGTTTCTTCCTATTGAGTTTTTGTAGGCTATATGTTTCTAGGAGTATATCCATTTCCTCTAGGTTGTCCAATTTGTTGGTATTAGTTTTTCATAATTTTCTCTTACAATTGTTTGTATTTCTGTGGTGTTGGTTTTTTCTCCTCTTTCATTTGTAATTTTATTTGAATCCTTTCTCTTTGTTTTTTTTTTAAAAATAATTTAGTATTTTAATAATGGAGAGAGTGGGGGAGGGGGAGAGGGAGAGAGAGAATTTGGAGTAGACTCTACGCTGAGCACAGAGCCTCATGTGTGGGGCTCGATCTCATGACCCTGAGATCATGACCTGAGCTGAAATCAATAACTGGATGCTTAACCAGCTGAGCCACGCAGGCACCTCTCTCTTTGTTTTTTGATGAGTCTGGCTAGAGGTTTATGAATTTTGTTGATCCTTTCAAAGAACCAGTTGCTGGTTTATTTACCTGCTCTACTGAGTTTTTTTGGTTTCTGTATCATTCATTTCTACTCTGATCTTAATTATTTCCTTCCATCTGCTGGGTTTGGGTTTTGTTGTTCTTTTTCTAGCTCCTTTAGATGTAAGGTTAGGTTGTTTATTTGAGATTTTTCTTCTTGAGGTAGGTCTGTATTGTTGTAAACTTCCCTCCCTTTTTGCTTTTGCTGCATCCCAAAGGTTTTGGACCCTTGTGTTTTCATTTTCATTTGTTTCCATGTGCTTTTTGATTTCTTCTTTGCATTCTTGGTTGATCCATTCATTGTTTAGTAGCATGTTATTTAACTTCCATGTATTTGTGGTCTTTCCAGATTTTTCTTGTGCTTGATTTCTAGTTTTGTAGTGTTGTGGTCAGAAAAGATGCATGGTATGATTTCAGTCTTTTTCAATTTGTTGAGACTTGTTTTTTGGCTTAATATGTGATCTGTTCTGGAGAATGTTCCATGTATACTTGAAAAGAATATGTATTGTACTGTTTTAGGATGGTATGTTTTAAATATATCTGTTAAATCCACTTGATCCAATATGTCATTCAAAGCCATTTTTTCCTTGTTGATTTTCTGATTGGATGATCTGTCAGTTGATGTAAGTGGGGTGTTAAAGTCCCCTACTATTATTGGAGCACCTAGCTGGCTCAGTTGGTAGAGCGTGCGACTCTTGATCTCAGGATTGTGTGTTCAAGCCCCATGTTGGGTATAGAGCTTGCTAAATAAATAAATAAATAAATTTCCCTACTATTGTGGTATTAGTATTGATTAGTTTTTTTAATGTTTGTTATTAAATTAAACTGTTTTATACATTTGGGTACTCTCATTTTGGGTGGGTATTTACAATTGTTATATCTTCTTTTTGGATTGTCCCCTTTATTATTATATAGTGTCTTTTTTTGTCTGTTGTTACAGTCTTTGTTTTAAAATCTGTTTTAAATGGGTATTGCTACTCCAGCTTTCTTTTGATATCCATTTCCATGATAAATGTTTCTCCATTCCTTCACTTTCAGTCTGCAGGTGTCTTTAGGTCTTAAATTTGAGTCTCCTGTAAGCAGCGTATAGGTGGGTCTTGTTTTTTTATTCATTCTGTCACTGTATATCTTTTGATTGGAGCATTTAGTCCACTTACAGTCAAAGTAATTATTGATAGGGGCACCTGGGGGCTCAGTTGGTTAAGCGTCCACCTCTTGATTTCAGCTTTGGTTGTGATGTCAGGGTCCTGGGATCCAGACCCACATTGGGCTCAGTGCACAGTGGGGAGCTGGCTTGAGGATTTTTCTCATTCTCCCTCTGCCCCTTCCCCTGCACGTGCACGCTTGTGTGTGCACTCCATGCAGTCTCTCCCTCTCTCTCTAAAATAAATCTTTAAAAAAAAAGGAATTGTTGATAGATACGCATTTATTGCCATTTTAGTCCTTGTTTTGTGGTTGTTTCTGAAGTTTTTCTCTGAGCCTTTTCTTTCTCTTTCATGGTTTACTAGTTTTCTTTAGTGATGTATTTGGATTCCTCTCTCTTTATTCTTTGTATATATATTAGTAGTTTTTTTTTTTTTTTAAAGATTTTATTTATTTATTTGACAGCGAGAGACACAGCGAGAGAGGGAACACAAGCAGGGAGAGTGGGAGAGGGAGAAGCAGGCTTCCTGCAGAGCAAGGAGCCCGATGCGGGGCTCGATCCCAGGACCCTGGGATCATGACCTGAGCCGAAGGCAGATGCTTAACAACTGAGCCACCCAGGCGCCCCTATATTAGTAGTTTTTGATTTGTGGTTACCAATAGGTTTATTTATTTATTTACTTTTAAAAGATTTTTATTTATTTATTTGTTAGATAGAGCACAAAGGGCAGGCAGAGGGAGAAGCAGGCTCTCCACTGAGCAGGGAACCCTGTGCAGGACTTGATCTCAAGACCCTGGGATCATGACCTGAGCCGAAGGCAGATGCTTTACCAACTGAGCCACCCAGGCATCCTTACCATTAGGTTTATATATAACATCTTCTGCCTATGTTAGTCTATATTAAGTTGATGGTCGTTTAAGTTTGAACCATTCTTTACTCCTCTCCTCCCCACATTTTAGGTATATGGTGTCATACTTTGCATCCTTTTATTTTGTGAGTTCCTTAACTGAATTTTTACAGAAATATTCATTTTTTTTTTTAATGCTTTTGTGTTTCCTACTTTTATACTGTCACTTTTGGTCTTTCCTTTCCACTCAAAGAATCCTCTTTAATATTTCTAACAGGGCTAGTTTAGTGGTCATGAACTCCTTTAGTTTTTGTTTGTCTAAGAAACTCTTTATCTCCCCTTCTATTCTGAATGATAGCTCTGCTGGATAGAATACTCTTGGCTGGATAGAGTATTCTTGGCTGGAGATTTTTCCCATTTAGTACTTAGAATATATCATGCCACTCCCTCTGGCTTTCACAGTTTCTGCTGAAAAATCCAATGAAGCCTTATGGGGTTTCCCTTCTGTTACTGTCTTCTTTTGTCTTGCTGTTTAAAAAAATTTTTATCATTACATTTTGCCATTTTAATTACAGTATCTCTTGGTGTCGATTCTGTTGATTTTGTTCATGGTTCTCTGTACTTCCTGGATCTGGATATCTTTCCTTCTCCAGATTAGGGAAGTTTTCAGCTCTTATTTCTTCAAATAAATTTTCTGCCCCCTTTTCTCTCCTTCTTCTTCTTCTGGGACCCCTATGGTAAATGTGTTTATGTTTGATGGAGTCACTAAGTTCCCTAAGTCTATTCTCATTTGGCATAGTTCTTTTTTCTCTCTTTTGTTCAGCTTGATTACTTTCCATTATTCTGCCTTCTATGTTGTTAGTTTGTTCCTTTGCTTCTTCCAGCCTGCTGGTCATTCCATCAAGTGTGCTTCTTCTTTCGTTTATTGAGCCCTTTATTTCTGCTATGTTATTCCTTATCTCTGTGTTAATCGTCCTGTTGATGTTTTCCACTCTTTTCTCAAGCCCAGCGAGTATTTTTATGATCATTACTTTAAATTCTCTATCAGGCATGTTACTTATATCTGTTTCACTTTTATCTCTGGCTGTGGCCTTGTCCTGCTCTTTCCTCTAGGACACATACCTCTGTCATCTCATTTTTTCCTAAGTCTCTGTGCCTGTTTCTCTGTGTTAGGACAATCAGTTATGTCTCCTGTTCTTGAGAGTAATGGCCTTAGGAAGAAGAGGTCTCGTACTGCCCTTAGTGCAGTGTCCGCTGTTCCCCAGAGCCTGGCACTTCACGTAGTGTCTCCATTGTGTGCTGCCTGCGCTCTGCTGTTGTGTTCTAGTTACTTTATCCTTCAGGCCAGTCATCTGCAGAGGCTGTCTTTGCCTGTTGTGAGCAATGTTTGGTCCCTGGCCTGAATGTGACAAGATTTACTAAATGTGCTCTGGTTGGCTTGTGAAATTAGATCTGTTGCTACTGTTGCCTGAACGGAGGCCCTGCAAAACTCCTGGGTCAGGAGAGGTGTTGTGGGCAGGAGGTTGTGCCAGTCTTTAGGGGTTGGGGGCCCAATATGCTGGGATTGAGGCAAGCCTGATTGGGAAGGACAGTTCCACTGGAGCTCACCGGGGGCTGTATGGCTTGGTGTAAGCAAGTTAGGCAGGGAGGGGTGTGCTGGTTCTGCAGGTGACCCTGTGCTCATGCTGAGTGGCGGGGGCAGGGGATGGTGCAGGGCAGTTCCTTCATTCCTGGACAGGTCTCTCTGCAAACACCACCATTTGGATGAGCAAACAACTTCCCTGCTGTGTGCCCCAGGCGCTTTTGAGATTGATGTTTCCATACTATATGTCCATGGGCTGTTTGCCCTGCCTTCTCTCCAAGAATAGTCCCAATGCTCACTAGGCTCTCCCTGAGCCAAGCCTGCGGACCTGTTTGCAAGAACTCATCAAATTTGGCCCCTCTTGAGTTCCAAGCCATTGCTACGGGAATTTGTCTTCCACATGTGGGTGCTAGTCTGCCTCTTGCTCTTTGCCACGGTGGCTCCCTGCCCACTGCAGTGACCAGGATCCATTTCTCTCCCAAACTGTGTCTCTGCACTTCATACCTTCTTTGTGTGGTTTCTTTTCTACCTTTAGTTGTGGAGTTTGTTCTGCCAGTCTTCAGGTCAATTTCTGGGGTATTGGGATGATTTGGTAGTTATCTAGTTGTGTTCATAGGACGATGAGGCAAGCCTAGGGTTCTCTTACTCCTCCGGCATCTTCCCCCTTCAGTAAATACATTCTTTAATAGCATCTTTAGTATTGAGTATTTTTCTTTTCTTTTTTTAAAGATTTTATTTATTTGACAGAGAGAGAGCACAAGTAGGCAGAGGGAGAGGGAGAAGCAGGCTCTCCGCTGAGCAGAGAGCCCAACGCAGGGCTCCATCCCAGGACCCCAGGATCATGACCTGAGCCCAAGGCAGACACTTAACTGACTGAGCCACCCAGGCGCCCCAGTATTGAGTCTTTTTCTAATAGCATGTCACTTTTCTATTTTCTATCAGGAGAGCAAACCCTGGACCTGGAGTTCACTATTTCAAGAAATTATATACTGAAGTAAAATGCTGCATGAGTTAGAAAAAGGAAGGATCCAGAAACATATGGTAAGGAGGGAATGAATCAACTGAATTTCCTTGATTATGCATTCTTTTATTTTCTCCACTTCCTTCTTTCTTTGTTATAATTTGATCATAAGGTGCAGAGAGTACTCTTTTGGAAACAGATTTTTAACATTTGAATTAGAAGGGTAATGCTTTAGAAATACTGACTTATGTTCTCTGGGATATTTGCTTAGCTGTTTATCCAAGGTTTGATCCATCAAATTTAAGCTTTTTTGTGATCAATAGTTTTTGTTTTTTGTTGTCCTTATCTCTTGTTCTGCTTACTCAAGCCTTTTATTAATATTGGCAACATTTTTTATTTAAAGGAGAGAAGACTGTATCCAAACTTCAATAATTTAACATCTCTACCAAACATAGAAGCTGGAGAGAGTTCTGTGAAATGAGACCTGTTGATGGGCTACGTACATTATACTACCTTGTAGCAGTATCCCCGCTGTTTGCATATATCTTATATCTTAGGTTAAAGGAGGTTGCACAAGGTCAAAGATTATTTTGCATTCTAGCTTCTTCCACAGTTATACTGAACATGTCTTAGACATGTTAAGAGTATGGTAAATACTTTTTGGAGGAAGTGAATGAAAGAAATTGGGAGTATTCTTTGGCACAGAATATTAGGAATTCAGTTCTACATATGTTAAGTTTGGGATGAAAGCAAGTGAAAAGCTTTTGTAGCCACTGATAGTAAAGTTTGGTAAATGAACAGGAGTGGGAATGTTGTTTCAAGATTTATTAGCTGAAAGTACCCTCACATCCTTTGTCCTTTCTTGTCATAGCAACACAATATATTGTTTCTGTCTCAGTACACTTCTCTCCATTTTGGGAGATTAGGAAACTGAGGTATAAGGTTTGATAGCAAATCTGTCTCGAAAGGAGAAGAAATAATAGCCCTCATTTCTAAGTATAGTAGTCTTTCTTTCTTTCTTTGTTTTTTTTTAAAGATTTTATTTATTTATTTATTTGAGAGAGAGAGAGAAACAGCATGAGAGGGGAGAAGGTCAGAGGGAGAAGCAGGCTTCCCGCCAAGCCGGGAGCCCGATGTGGGACTCGATCCCAGGACTCCGGGACCATGACCTGAGCCGAAGGCAGTTGCTTAACCAACGGAGCCACCCAGGCGCCCAGTAGTCTTTCTAAAAGACCAAGTTACTATTTATATTTTAAGAAGGAGCACATGATGTCTGCTAGCAGAAGATAAATGAGAAGCAAACTGGGAAATACATTTTGTCTCTGGATTAATGCACCTACTACTGGGTAAAGATCAAAAGAGTTCTCTTCAACTCGTTTCAACTCTGAATATAAAACATTGAACTTCTCAGAGTCTTTTTTTTTTTTAAGTAATTCAAAAGGAGACTCATCTTAGGAATAAACCTGGCTATCAAGGCCGGATAGGATGGTGTTTCTCTCCATCTAAAGATGCTGCCTTAGTCTTGAATAAAAATTGTTGCAGACATCTTTGCACTCTGTTGAATATAGTTGATCTTCATTTTATAGGCTCTAATTCTGCTCTATATCCAGTTAAATAGGAGGAAGGGGTATGTATGTCTGTGTGTGTAAAATCTGAAGCTGTTTTCAGACACTTATCCTTATCCATTTCTAATTAACCACAAGGAAAATACCCATACTGAACGCAACGTGAACTGAACTTAAAATGGTTCTGTGAGACACACACCCAATGTTCCAACTGTTCCTTTACCTTTTAAGATAGAAGCATTTAATAGAAACTGAGGGAGGGTGGGTTGTTGGACATAATCTTTTCAAGACTGACATGGTTCTCTTTCTTTTGCAGGCCTGATTGTTGGCAATGACATCGATAAGAGGCTGGCATTTCTTTCTGTTCTAACCAGCTACTTTATAACTGTGAATAGTAACTATGCGTATTTGTTGGTCAGCAAAACCAAGGAACAAGAGCTATGGCAGTTGAAAAAGTCTGTCTGATTCCAGGTTATTTTTCCTGGGTTTCATCATCAGAGACCTCCTTTTCATCTCATCAACAATGTGGTATCTTTTACCATTCGATAAAGAGTAAGGACATGTCCATTGGTCAGCAACCAGAACTTAAAATCTGCTGGAATAAGGTCAGAGACCATTTCAATTACAGCTGAGGAAAATGAAATTTCCATTTTATTCCGTGCCTTGTGCAGGGAGCACACTAACTCTTAACAGAAAGGTGTGAGTGAAAAGAGATTGAGTTTGTCTAATAGAAACTCACGGTTATGGCGAGTGACCCAACGTGATTAGAGGGGGCAAAAGCCACACAGGAACTCATGACGGGCTATACCATGTTGCGGAATGGGGGAGTGGGGAATGGAGGTCAAACCTGTATGTTACGGTGGTCCAACCGGATACGACTCACATGGCTCAGCTTTACGCTCTTCATTATTCTGGTGTTCTTCCCCCTGATTGCTCACTATTATCTCACCACTCTGGATGAGGCTGATGAGGCAGGCAAGCGGATTTTTGGCCCAAGGGCTGGTAATGAACTATGTGAGGTAAAGCATGTGCTGGATCTTTGCCGGATTCGTGAGTCTGTAAGTGAGGAGCTCTTGCAGCTGGAAGCCAAGAGGCAAGAGCTGAACAGTGAAATTGCCAAGCTGAATCTGAAGATTGAAGCCTGTAAGAAGAGTATTGAGAATGCCAAGCAGGACCTGCTTCAGCTCAAGAATGTTATTAGCCAGACTGAGCACTCTTATAAAGAGCTGATGGCTCAAAATCAGCCCAAACTTTCTCTGCCTATCCGATTGCTTCCAGAGAAGGACGATGCTGGTCTTCCTCCCCCAAAGGTCATACGGGGATGCCGGCTGCACAATTGTTTCGATTATTCTCGCTGTCCTCTCACCTCCGG
Source organism: Halichoerus grypus (assembly GCF_964656455.1). Lineage (NCBI taxonomy): Eukaryota > Metazoa > Chordata > Mammalia > Carnivora > Phocidae > Halichoerus > Halichoerus grypus. The sequence continues at coordinate 154,652,915 of NC_135714.1, read as the reverse complement.
TTTTCCAGTCTATGTATATGACAGTGACCAGTTTGCCTTTGGCAGCTACCTGGATCCCTTGGTCAAGCAGGCTTTTCAGGCTACAGCACGAGCCAACGTGTATGTTACAGAAAATGCGGACATTGCCTGCCTTTATGTGATATTAGTGGGAGAAATACAAGAGCCAGTAGTGCTTCGGCCTGCCGAACTTGAGAAGCAGCTCTCTTCTTTACCACATTGGCGGACAGATGGACACAACCATGTCATCATCAATCTGTCGCGGAAGTCGGATACACAGAACTTACTATATAATGTGAGCACAGGCCGTGCCATGGTGGCTCAGTCTACTTTCTATGCTTCCCAGTACAGACCCGGCTTTGACTTGGTAGTATCGCCACTAGTGCATGCCATGTCGGAGCCCAACTTCATGGAGATCCCACCACAGGTGCCAGTGAAGCGGAAGTATCTTTTCACCTTCCAGGGTGAGAAGATTGAATCACTGAGATCCAGCCTTCAGGAGGCCCGCTCCTTTGAAGAAGAAATGGAAGGTGACCCTCCAGCCGACTACGATGATCGTATCATTGCCACCTTAAAGGCTGTACAGGACAGCAGGCTAGATCAGGTCCTGGTAGAATTTACCTGCAAAAACCAGCCTAAAGCCAGTCTGCCTACCGAGTGGGCACTGTGTGGTGAGCGTGAGGACCGCTTGGAATTACTGAAGCTTTCCACCTTCGCTCTCATTATCACTCCTGGGGACCCTCACTTGGTTATTTCATCTGGGTGTGCGACACGGCTCTTTGAAGCCCTGGAAGTCGGTGCTGTCCCAGTTGTGCTAGGGGAGCAAGTACAGCTTCCTTACCAGGGCATGCTGCAGTGGAATGAGGCAGCCCTGGTGGTGCCCAAGCCGCGTGTGACCGAGGTTCATTTTCTGCTACGAAGCCTCTCGGATAGTGATCTGCTGGCCATGCGGCGGCAAGGCCGCTTTCTCTGGGAGACTTACTTCTCAACCGCTGACAGTATTTTTAATACCGTGCTGGCTATGATTAGGACTCGCATACAGATCCCAGCTGCTCCCATCCGGGAAGAGGCAGCAGCTGAGATCCCCCATCGGTCAGGCAAGGCGGCTGGAACTGACCCTAACATGGCTGACAACGGGGACCTGGACCTGGGGCCAGTGGAGACGGAGCCGCCTTATGCCTCACCCAAATACCTCCGCAACTTTACTTTGACTGTCACTGATTTTTACCGCAGCTGGAACTCTGCTCCGGGGCCTTTCCATCTGTTCCCCCACACGCCCTTTGACCCTGTGTTGCCCTCAGAGGCCAAATTCTTGGGCTCAGGGACTGGATTTCGGCCTATTGGGGGTGGAGCTGGGGGTTCTGGCAAGGAGTTTCAGGCCGCACTTGGAGGCAATGTTCCACGAGAGCAGTTCACAGTGGTGATGTTGACCTATGAGCGGGAGGAAGTGCTTATGAACTCTCTAGAGAGACTGAATGGCCTCCCTTACCTGAACAAGGTAGTGGTGGTATGGAATTCTCCCAAGCTACCGTCGGAGGACCTTCTGTGGCCCGACATTGGCGTCCCCATCATGGTAATAGAAAAATGAGCAGTTTGTTTTACTGCATGAGATAGCATTTCACTCGTAATCCCTTTTCCAAATGTATATAATGTGTATCTTTGTAGACATAATTTTTTTTTTTTTTCTTTTTAACTATACAAATTTCCTTTCCCTGTGGAATTTCTGCTTGCTTCTTTTTTGGTCCTTTCAGGCCTTGCCAGTTCCATCTCTGCTACTCACTTCCTAAATCTCCCAAGACTCACCAAAACTGATATCAGTATTGGCTCCATGAAGGTTTACAAAAGCCCTTTGGTTGCCCTGTTGATGTCTTCCATGTCATAACAAAGATGTTGATGAGAATGATGATGACAAAGCTAATACTTAGGAAGTGCATATGACCCAGGCAGCGTAATTTAGGATTTATAGAACTTACATCGTTATTATGGTTTCTTCACTTTCTGTCTGTGGAAACTGAGGCTTAGAGAGGTTAACTCTTTTGCCCAAGGTCATAATCATGACAAATCATGGACGAGCTGAGCTTTAGTGTGTCTGATTCCAGAAGTTGCAGTTCCAGTCACCGCCCAGATTTAGCAAGAAGATCTGTTTCTTTATCAGGATACTGTAGAGGTTTTTTGGAAGATTGGAGTTGGGGTTTGAAATATTTGGGAGTTGGAGATCCTGAACCTTTTCTATAGTCTCTCACGGGTTCTTTCTCATTCTTTACCTTATCTTATCTGTCATGATTTGGATGCCGTATTTTACAGGAAAAATAATAGTCAATTATGCAGGATAGGGCTTTAGTTCTGAGGACTTTGTTTATCCACCTTCTGGCATAAATTTGGCAATCCAGAAGATTACCCATTTATCTTAAATGTGAGGCCTTAGAGCAAGTCATAAGCAAACAAACTGCCACTAGTTACCCTGTGGCATAGATACTTTCCAGAAAAGGGTAGCAAAGACAGGCAGAAGTTCCGATGGGCCTGCATTGCTAGAAGCTTGCTAAAGAAAATTAGTGTAGTTTTTAGGAAGAATCCATTTAGAAGGGGAATGTTTGTGCTAGACTGGTTTTTAAAATTATATCAGCAAGAAACTGATTCATGTGAAATATTTTCTGGGCAGCAGCATGGCATAATAGGATGGTATGAGTTTGGGAGTAATAAAGACCTGGGATTAAGTAGTCAGTTTTGTGATCTTTGATGAGTCAATTAACTTCTTTGACTTAAGGATTAGAGAGGAAAATAAAATAATACAAGTAAGGAATCTAGAAAGGTACCCAATAATCGTTTGATTCCTACTTATCCCTTCATGTCCAAGAAGATAAGTGTGGATATGCTGCCCATGTTATGGACAACTTTAACTCACTTCTATCCTCTGCATAATTTCCCTTTGTGTCGTAGCTGTTACTGCTTCTCCTATATAAATCTTTGTTTTAAATTTTCTATCGCTGCTAGTCTTTTTTTTAATTGAATTTATAATCTGAGTCTCTTCAGACTATGTAGGGTTCTAAAAACTTTTGATCCCAGAATTTATCTTGTATATTAAGAAAAGAGTTGTGACTGGGAAGATTTCTTTATAGGTTTCTTTCCAAATAAATTTCACTTTTTTCTTTCTCTGTTACAACTTTTTAAATGTCACTGAAATTAAAAGGAAAAAAAAAATTTGTTCTGTGAAAGGTGGATGCTGCTCAAATAGAATAATAAAGCAGCCTTTGTTTTCCATTTTTTCCTGAGTTTTCTTAGAATTTGGTAGGGATGTAGAGAAGCCGATGCCACCTTGTTAACAATGACTGAAATTTGTTAGAGAACTCACCAGAACTAATCCTTTCTTTTAACTCTGGTGGGAAATAAGTAGTCCTCTTTGATTACTGGGCAGCTCATTGCAATAATACAATGCCTAGTTGGAAAATGCCAGAAACTTTCCAAATGGGAGGCCATTCTGAATAGCTTGCTCATATTAGCGATACCAGTTTTTTCTAGTTCTTCTGAAAAAGAGGAAACAGTTTCAAGCTGGAGAATTCACTGTATTCTCTAAATATTTTGACTGTGCTTTCTATTTAAGAGAAGCAGGTTTTTTTGGGCAGCGGTTTAATTGCTGGCCTCTTGGGCATAGAGCCAACATTACCAGGTATTGAGACTAGGAGGGACCGGCAGCTCTCTCCCCTTTGGAGAAATGGCACTATTATGAAATGGCACTATTTATATCTGTGGAAACTGAGGCTTAGAGAGTAAGCCTCGTGGAGTAGTTTTCCTACCTGGGATGCAGACGTACCCTATCCATTATGTTATAATTAACAGGTCTTTCTAAAATTAGCAGTAGGGTGATTCCCAGGCAATCTCTCAGATTCCAGTCCTTCAGGGAAAATGATTTGAAATCAGCATATTTGAATCAACCCAGGAACCCACATACCATTTCAGAAAATGATGGGCAATTTGTGCTTCTCTTGTGCTCAGATTCTCATCTAAGCATTAGGCATAAATGTTAGGTATTTATGGGCTATGAAATCTATTGAGCCCTAGGTTTTTAGTAGAGAGGGATTGTCTTAGGGGTGCCTACTGGTATTTGTATATTAAAATCCCTCATTCTTGTCTATTATTTAGATAACAAAGGGGAAACTACATTGGAAACGGCTTAGAGTAAATGTGATCTTTACTGCCACCATCCTTGGATACTCCTGCCCCGAATGCTTTAATTCTCTTCAGTTCAAATGGGATGGGGCCTGGGCAAGGTGACTGGATCTACCCAGAGAGATAGGGGAAGTGCCTTTAGTTGAAGTAGCTGTCTCTTCAGAATGGTGTGGGGCTGCTGAACAGACGTGGTGATGGTGGGTGACTGCTCTGTCTCTTGCCTGTTTTGTAAACAGTTGAATCAGATTCCTTAGCTCTGGGAGCATAACAACAAAGACTATCTAATGGAAGTCAAGTGGAGAGAAGTATTATGCCAAGGGATTTGAAAGCTAGTCCTTCCAAAAACTTACTGGGTTGGGTACGACCACTTCCATTGTATCTTAAAGATGTTCCACTGTTTTCAGGTCTCCCTTGTTTCTGATGGTATGTCAGTGGTTTTCAAATTTTTGTTTCCCCATATGGAATATGTTCTTTTTTCTCTGGCTGCTTTTAAGACTTTTTCTATTTGGTTTTCAGCGGTTTGAGTATGATATGCCTTGGTATGGTTTTCTTTGATTTGTGTTCTGACTGGGATTCACTAAGCTGCTTAAATCTGTCAATTTTTTTTAATCATATATTGGGAAATTTTTACTTCATTATTTATTCAGATATTTTTTTCTTTTCCATTCTTTCTCCCCTCTCCTTTGGGGGCTTCATTATATGTATATTAAACATTTTGATTTTGTCCCACAGTTCTCAGTATCTGTTCATTTTTTTAAACCTTTTTTTTCTATTCTGTAGTTTTGATAATTTCTCTTGATTTATTATCAACTTCACAGACTTTTGTGTCATCTCTACAGTTAAGCTCATCCATTTAATTTTAAATTGCAAATGTATTTTCCAGTTCCAGAATATCCATGTTTTTAAAATAATAGTTTCTCTTTCTCTGCTGAGATTTCCTCTCTTTTTTTTTTTTTTTTTTCCCATTCTGAGTATACTTTATTGTACATAGTTATAATAGCTACTTTAGCATCTTTGTCTGCTGATTCCAACATATAGGTCACTTGGTGGATTTGTTTTAACTGATTTTCTTTTTCTTGAGGGTCATGTTTTTCTGGTTCTTGGTACATCACATAGTTTTGTACAGTGTGAATGTTATATTGTGAAGACCGTGGATTTTGTTTTATTTCTCTGAAAAGTACTGATATTTTAGTTTTCACAAGCAGTTTATTCTGTTGGACTCAGACTGCAAGTTCTGTCTCTTGAGCAGCAACTCAAATGTTAGTTCAATCCTGTTATCTTTTGTTGGTCTCCTTACAGACAGCACCAGGCATGCACACATGGTTTAGAGGTGGGCCAGAGACTGGGTAGTTTATACATAGAACTTGGAGCTCCCTCTATCTGGCTCTCTCTTTTCTGGAATCTCCTTTCTTTCCGAGGGCTGTTTTTGTCCCAAACTCTTCCCTCCTGTTCTTCAGTCCAGAAAGACTTGGATGTTGTACGTGAGTTTAGCTCTTGTGCATCGTGCTGACTGTGGCCTACTGTCAGGGTAAAGGCAACGGTGATTCTACTCATGTTGGTAATTCCTTCCTTAATTTCAGCTCCTCTCTGGAATTTGCCACCTTCTGCTCACTGTCCTGTGCCTTCAGGTAATTGCTTTCTTGGTATTTTTGTCCAGAGTTTATAGTTACCATCTGCAGGAGGTTTGGGTCTGGTAGGAGCTTCTTCAGCCATCCTGAAAGCAGAAACCTCCAAGTAATCTCTTTTTGATACATAGTCCACCCCAGATTTTGGTTTGAGTTATTACTTCATTCTGACCAGTTAACACATCTTCCTCACTCTGCTTTGTATTCTGGAAAATAGTAATAAATAGGGTGGCCTTGTTTGGAGCATTCTGTGGAAATAAGAACATCAAAATCTGTCCTTTTCGAGTTTGAAAACTTGGGCTGTTATGAAGGAGGACATGTCTCAGTAATTAACAGTGTGGTCTTGCTCACTCAGAACACCACTCATCTTCACACTGCATACTTACTCATTTCTCAGACAGTCTTGTGGGCAGCCAGTTCCCCAATTCTTAATTTTTAATTCTCTTCTCCGTGAAGGGTACAGTCAATTTACATAGGGTGCCTGGGAAGGCCTCTTTGAAGAGGTGACATGTGAGCAGAAGCCTGAGTGAAAGTGAGGGAATGGACCATGTAAATTCTGGAGGAATATACAGAGAATGGCAAATGCAAGAAGCTTTTCATGTTTGGGACATGGCAAGAATGCCCTGGGTATCTGGGGTGGAGTGATCGAGGAGAGCATTTGAAAGCAGGTTGGAGAAAGCGGAAGTCAGCACATGTAGGACCACGTAGGCCATGGTAAGGATTGGAGATTTTATTCTAGGTGTTAGGATGCAGTTAGAGGGTTTTGAGCGAGGAGTAATATGATATGTGTTGGACTGTGGGGAAAAGAGCAGAACAAACAGTTCAAAGGCTATTTATTATTGCAGTAGCCTAGGTGAGGGGTGTTGGCAGCTTGGACCAGGGCAGTAGTGGTGGAGAGGGTGACTTAAACATATCACACCTCCCTTGTAGAAGTGGTAAGGCCAGAATACGCCCATTTTTCCAAATGAAAACTATATATAGAGATATGAGAGTATTTTTCACTGCCCTTTTCCCTCCTTCCCAGCCCTTGATATTAGAATTGAAAAAGGAGAATTCTATTTTGGAAGCCTGATGTCATGCCAGGGTGGTTATTGTCATGTCAGTCGTCATGCCAGTAGTCAACTAAGGGAAAAAGAAGGAAGACTAGAAGAGAATTCAGTGTCATTAATATTCAGGCTTGGGTCTCTGCCAGTCAGGCTGTTAAAGGCTTTACTTCTTGCTAGACCCCAGGCAACAGTAGAGATAATTCCAAAGGCTATACCTTAGAAAGTTGATACACTTTATTTTTATCTGTGCCCACTCTCCTTTAAAAAATATTACTTGAATATATCAGATGATAATTTCCTAAAATTGTGATTTTGAAGCACAACTAATAGGAAAAATCTTGTCCAGCTTTTCTAGGTCCAAGATTGTAGAAAGTCTGGTAGACTTCATTAGGTATTGGTGTATCTGGGTTTTTTTTGTTGTTGTTGTTGTTTTTTTACATCATGTTGCGTAAATGATTTCCTAATTGCTACAAATCAGTTCTTTAAGTAGAATCTTCCCCTCTTAGTCTATATGTACTCTTTTTATTAATTCAGTTTTAGTATATGTGCTGCCGAAGCGAGCACATCTTTTTATTAATTCAAAGTAAGGAATCCGAGACTGAGAATTTTATTGCTTTAGGTCACTCAACAAATTAATATTGAAATTAGAACTTAGGACTTCTGACCATGGTCAGTGCATATTTTTCTTTTTTACCAAACCTAAATTTCTTGAAAAGGCACAGTTTCTCTCCTTCTCTCCCTCTCCCCCATATATATAATATTCACAAAATAAAATAGGAAGAGATTGTATTAATCTTATGTAATAATAAGTGCTAACAATTTTTGAGCATTTTCTATGTGCTAGCTCAGCACTGTGTTGTGCTCTTGATGTGCATTTTCTCATTTGATGGTGAACCTCTAACCTATGCTATTTTACCTACAGTTTCATAGGGATCACCTAACTTTTTCTCTTAATGGGCGAGCCTCTAACCTATGCTATTTTACCTACAGTTTCATAGGGATCATGTGTAACTTTTTCTCTTACATGAATTAAAGCAGACTTATAACCTAAAATATATTATTTTTTAATACTGCATTAGAGCCAAATTTATGTAAGTTATAAATAGAAAACCAATTCACTGTGTTACCTTCTTATTCTTTTCTCTTCCTAATGTGCATTTCCTAACTTTTTGTCCTCACCACTTGGTGTTTATTGAATGAGTCCCTTGAAAAATCAATATATCTTAAGGCTCCTTGGCCTTTCTCTGTTGATCACCATCACCTCAGGCTGTTTCACATGGGTCCTCACAGGTAGGTGTACATGACTATGTGCTTCCTTTTGGACCTCATTTTCTTGATTCCTGAGCTCTATGATGGGTTACTTTTTTAAGTTAGAGGAAAGGGGAGGTTGGAGGACAAAAGTTAGATGCTGTTTACCTAATTGCTTGTATGATGACTTGACGTAAGGTTCATTTTCAGAAATGTATTCATTACAGAAGTGCATTATACATGTGTATGTATTGAGGTTGGAAACTGCTGGCTTTGGCTGAGCAAAATTTGATCTTAAAGAGAAAAAGGGGGCACCCCAGTGGCTCAATTGGTTAAGTGTCCAAACTCTTGATTTCGGCTCAGGTCATGATCTCAGGGTGGGGAGATTGAGCCCCACCATTGGGCTCTGCACTGGGCGTGTAGCCTGCTTGGGATTCTCTCTCTCCCTCTCAAAAAAAAAAAAAAAAAAAAAAGAAAGAAAGGATAACATGATAAGTGAATTTAAATTGCTGAATTTAGTAGGTGGCATTATATGTTTGTATGAGGCTTTATATTTTCCACATACATTTTCTTTTCTGTTTTTTTTTTTAAAGATTTATTTATTCTGAGAGAGAGTGTGCGTGCACATGTACGTGTGAGCCTGGGGAGGGGCATAGGGAGAGGGAGAGAATCTCAAGCAGACTTCCTGCTCAACATGGAGCCTGATGGGGGACTCAGTCTCACGACCCTGAGATTATCACCTGGCGTTGAAATCAAGAGCCGACTGCTTAACCAGCTGAACCACCCAGGAGCCCCTCCACATACGTTTTCTAATTTTATTTCTTCTCAGGTATGTTTTACCTTTTTGTGCTCTCTGTTCTTGGTCTGTTTGATGACTTGGGTTAATTCACTTAATCTCTTCATGCCCAATTTTTCTTGCCTACCAACTTCAAAGACCTCCCTGTGGCTAGTCATGAGCTACTTTTATAAAAGATTCCATACTTAGGTATTTCTTCTGTTTGAATCCAAATTCATCCTGCTACATTTAAGCAACTATCACTTACTAATTGTTGACATGTTCTATTGTTCCTTATTAATAGCAATAACTACTTATATTTCCATCCCTTACATATTTTTTTTTTTTTTAAAGATTTTATTTATTTATCTGACAGAGAGAGAGACAGCGAGAGCAGGAACACAAGCAGGGAGAGTGGGAGAGGGAGAAGCAGACTTCCCGCCGAGCAGGGAGCCCGATGTGGGACTCGATCCCAGGACCCTGGGATCATGACCTGAGCCGAAGGCAGACGCTTAACGACTGAGCCACCCAGGCGCCCTCCATCCCTTACATATTAAGAGATATTTGCTAACTATTAATTGGGCATCAAATTTATCATGATAACTAATTAAATATTTGTGATATAAATTGATACTTTCCTACTTAACGTGGGTTTGCTGATTCTGTCTGGATTTAGAAGCCAAATGCCTTGTTAGCATACTAGGAGAAAGGATCCTATTAGAATAGTAGCTCTTTTATCATTCATAAATTCCAGAATTCCTCAAGAACCAACTTGAATGTTACCTGAGGTTACTAATTACTTTTTGATCATGCATACACTTGTGTACATTTGCATATGGTAGGATTCCAGGCCATGATTGCTTTACTGTTCCATTGTGACAGGAAGAGAGTTTCAGTGAGAGAAAGTCAAGGCTTTTATGAATGATGGTAAACAGGACAACTAGTGAAGCATCCCCGGGAAGCATTGTATGTGAAACAAGAAAAATGAATGTTACTGAGCATTGCTCCTGACTTGGTAGTTGTAGGTTGATGGATTGTTGTGCTGTAGAAAACTAGATTAAATAGTAGGAGGTTTCAGTATATAGAATGTTATAGTTTTGATATATAAATTTAGCAAGTCTTTATTCCATATTCTGAAAATAGAATGGACAGGGCTAAATTAGGGCTTATTTCCTAGTCATTTGTTCATTCATTCATTTATAAAAATGTTTGTTGAACACCTACTGGAAGTAGTCTATACATTCTGGTCAATGTCGTAACCAGTAATTCACTTAGGAACATGAAGGTCAGTCTTCGTGTTCACAGGTTTCTAAGGTATAATCATAAGGCATGAAAAAGTAGCCAGTGTTGAGGAAAAAGGAGTTTTTTAATTTGAAAAACAAAACAATGTCAACAAAAATGAGAGTATTTCCTAAACATGACTTACTACTCTGGATGACTCATTTCTTTCATGTTTGATCTGCCATTTCTCAAACTCTTAGAGGCCAATGCTGATATGCAGGTCTGCATTACAAATATTTAAATTTTTTTGTCCTTATGATTTTGGTGCTAGAAGGGATAATGGTTGGTTTGCTGAGCTTTTGTCTAGCCAGTAAGCACTATAGCTCTGAAGCAGAACTGTTAGAAGAAAGCTTTTACTCTTTTCCCCTCCTCAATTTTAGTTTGTATGTGCAGTGTTTATAAGTGCAGAAATCTCTTTTTGGTTATGAGGAAAAGGTGATTGTTCTTAAATGACAAACTACATTTATTCTTTGAAGTTTGCTATACCATCTTCTGATTGTTGACTTTAAATCAGGGTGTCTCAACAGTGGCCCAAAAGACATTTAGGGCTGGATGATTCTTTGTTGTGGGGGCTTGTCCTGTGCTTTGTAGGATTTAGCAGCATCCTGGCCTCTGCTCATTAGACATGAGTAGCTTACCCCCTTCCACCACCAGTAGTGACAACCACAAATGTCCATAGATACTGTTTTAAATGTTTCTTGGTGGGCAGAATCACTCAGAGTTGAGAATCCCTGCTGTAAATTGTGAAAGCAGACTTATTAACCACAGTTGTTTGTGAGCTAACCAGAAATAAGCTGCTGCAATTCATGATGTTGTGTTTCTCTGAATTCTTAAATTATTTCTTTTATTCTGATGGCTATTGCATCAGTTCCCTTACCCTGAAAATCTTGCTTCCATTCAGCCCAGAGGAGTTGTGCCAGGATGAGCAGAGGTAGTATGTGTACTGTATTTCTGGAATCCACAATAGTTGTTCTTTTTTTTTTTTTTTTTTAAGATTTATTTGAGAGAGAGTGCACCAGCGCAGGGAGAGGCAGAGGGAGAGGGAGAAGCAGGCTCCCTGTTGATTAGGGAGCTGGACGCGGGGCTCGATCCCAGGACTCTGGGATTATGACCTGAGCCAAAGACAGACGCTTAACCATCTGAGCCACCCAGGTGCCCCCATAGTAGTTGTTCTTAATGGACTTTAATAACCTTGCTAAAAAAATGGATGTGAAATCTATGCTAAAACACATTTGGTATTAGATTTTCAGTTCTCAGTCTTCCAATGAACAAGCAGGTCCTCTTGATTTGATTTACTTTGTAAATTGGATAAAAATTTTGGATATGCCATAGGCATCAGATCACGACTATTTTAGTTTTTGTTGTTGCTTCTTGTTTTTAAAGTGAGTTAGATTGTTTATAAGATTGTCAAGTTTGGCTGACAAACAAGTTCCATTTCTGCACACAACATGGTGCTTGCTATATTCATTTAGCAGAGAGGTTGCTTCCTTACCTTTGCACAACAAGTAAGTAGTAGAGTTGGAATTTAAACTCAGGCTTTTCTGATTGGCTCCAAAGCCTTGCTTTTTCCTCTACCAACCCTCTCAAAATAGGAATCACCGGGGGATTTTGCAGGTTCTGACTTGGTAGGTTTGGGGTAGGCCTGGATTTCTAAGAGAGTCCTAGGGAGGACAGGGAGGCCCCTGTTGCTGGTCTTTGGCTCACACTTTGAGTACTAAAGCTCTGTGCTATGTTCCTGGATTACTAATTTTGCTGTAAGATAATCCTCCTGGTGTCTAACCTGCAAAACTGATGATCTACAATTGAATATTCAAGAAATGGATTTTTCAGTTATTTCTTCTTCATTTTAAGCTATGTGTATTCATTGCTAGAGTTGAGAGGGGAGCTTTGTTCACCTGAACTGGCAGAATTGCAGTTCTATATTAAGTGAATGCTAGGCATGTTAGGAAAGTAAAATGAAGGACCAAGGGTAGTTTGTTGGGTGTGGTTGAGCAAACAGATGCCATAGTCCATTGATTGTAAGGTGGACATTATTAACATTTTAACATCTCTAAAATTGGGTGCATCTTAAGATAGATGGCATTTTATGGTTGCTGAGGTTGGCATTTGGCTTCTACTTCCGGCCACTTTCCTGCTCCTTGGGGATGGAGCCCAGCAGCTTCTATGGTGAGTACTTGATCATCTCCCCCTCCTTGCTCTTTTCCCCGACCCAGACCTCAGTGCTTTATTCTATAACTGCTGAATCTGAGCTTGGGAGACGAGGCTTTAAGCCCAGGGATTTTTTTATACTGGCCAAACATGCTTCAGGGCAAGGTGGATTTCCGTGTCTATCACTTGGCTCTGACATCTGTTCTCTGTAGTAGCAAATCTATTAGAGGTCCTTTCTTCTCTTGCCTTGCGAGGAACTCCTCTGGGGCTGGGGCAGAGTCTTAAGAAGCTCTTTAATAAAGTAAGCATTCTAAGTGATAAACTATTTCACGTGCTTATTTGGCAGCATTTTTCTTTCTTGATGGTACACAATTAATAATGCATTTTCCATAGGGCTTTGGTTTGATGAGAGCTCTAAATTTAATGTAAGTTTAGCAGAAGAAGACTGCTTTGGAGTTAGAGCCTCAGCTCTGCCACTTGTCGTCTGTGTACAGGGGAGAGTTGGACCTTATGACCTCCAAGGCCCTTTTAGCTCTGAACTAATTGGATTCTAAGTGTCTTAGAATGATTTAATTGAAGTATGTGGACTAACACAGAAATGATTAATTTTGAAGACGGAGGAAGTGACAGGAGGCGTGAGAGCTGGGTCTCTAGGGAGAGAATAATTTTGGTAGAAGAATAGGAGAAAAGTATTTTAAGCTGAAGAGACCATATTTGTGAGATCATAGGAGTACCTTTGAAAACATTCATAAACTTTTAGGCTGTGCATGTAATTCCATTCATCAAGCTAGGTAAAGCTTATTCTCAGTACAAGTAAAAGTTTCTGTTGAAAGTAAGGTGACCCTTCCAGTCTTTCTAAAAAGATGATTCTTCAGGAAGTTCTCTTTGTTTCTGTTTTTTTGAGAATAAAATGATAGTTCCTCATTAGTTGGATTAATTAGATATAGATACCATAAAAATAAAATGAGCTATTAAAGTATTGAGTATGGTCATCCTCATTTGAGTATTGGGCAAAGTGATTAACAAAGCTACTACCTATGTTGTAGTAAACTGTACTTATCTAAGGTAAAGTCTAAATAAAAAAATTTTTTTTATAATATAGTTCTGTTTGGGCACTAATCTTTGTTTTATGAAGAAAATACTGCTTTGCATATATGGGTCACTTTGGATAGAGATTCTTTGAATAGGGATTTGCTGTGGACACAGCAGTTAATTTTTCTGAATTAGGTACCTCTTGCAAGAAAAAGTTTTTGTATGTGTAGTCAGTGCTACAGGTGGGAATTGTAAAGGTGAGGTAACCTCTCCTGGGTGGGCTCTCCTTTTTTTTTTTTTTTTTTTTTAAATAAACCTTAAAATTAGGCATCAGAAATGACACAGACTCAGGGGATTTCTGAGTTGGGTTTAAAACACATAAATTTTAAAAATTTATGAGCAAGCCTGGGGATTTGAGCTGGGAATTATAATCTCAGTTCTACTCTGCCACCTTGTGTTCTCTTGGGAAAGTTATTTTTGATTTCCTGAGACTGTGTTTATCACTTATGTAAAATAATCCTCAGCTTTAGCTTGTTTCACAAGAAAATTAGTTAGCAAATGACTAAAGCTTAAAATGTGAACTCCTTATACATTTGCTGAATTATAAGGCAGTTCCTATTCCTGAAAGGCATGTGCTAGGTTTTACAAGCTGTAGGCAACCGGGCAAGATTATTTAGTAAATTTAGCTACAGTCTCCTTTGACCTAAAGGCAGTTTTGGTTTTGCATTGTGTAATGCGGCATTGATCATTAGTGTTTTTACTTCCTCCTTACAGGTGGTCCGTACTGAGAAGAACAGTTTGAACAATCGATTCTTGCCCTGGAATGAAATTGAGACAGAGGCCATCCTGTCTATTGATGATGATGCTCACCTCCGCCACGATGAAATCATGTTTGGGTTTCGGTGAGCAGCTGACTTTCAAACAAGAAACACTTTTGTTTGCAAGTGACAGAAAACCAACTCAGACTTGGATTAGGCAGCAAAATGAATTTCTTGGCTGATAGTAACACAAATCCTCAGAGGTAGTAAGGGCTGACTTAGGACATAGCTGGATTTTGGGTCTTAGGTGATGTCGGAGAACTCCATTTTCTCTTCATCTTGAGGTTTTGCTTTCCTCTTTGTTGCCTTCGATTTCGCAAAGGCTCTTCCTCTGAGGCCAGAGAGATGGATTCTGTGATTGGCTGGACCAGGGTTATCTTCCTGGCCCTGGAGCTGGAAGTGCATCATCTTCCTACCACAAACCATAGGGACTGAGTGGAGGAAAGGGGTAGTTTCCTGAAGGAAATGTGAGGTTTTTGTGTTTACAGCAATGGGGAATAGCTCCCAGTCAGGCAGAAGCAACATGTTGCTATGTGTTAGGGCAATGGAACGGTGCCAGAGTCCTGGGGCTTGAAAGACTTAGGGAAAGATGGGGTTGGATGCAAAGATCCAAGAGGAAAAAGAGGGGGAGGAGATGGAGGAGGTGGTTCTGAGGATGACAGTGCATGACATTTGTTGAACCCATACTGTGTGCCGGAGACTGGCTGAGCACTTTGTGTGGTTTATCTCAGTAATACTAAAATTTGATGATGTAAGTTGTACTCATCTCCATTTTACATGGGACTAAATTGAGATCCAGGAGAACCAAACCATGACGCTAGAAAGTAAGTGGCAGAGCTGGAATTCAAGTGCAGGTTTGTCTGACTCCAGAACGTGGAGTCACCCACTACACTAACTATATTGTTTTTTTGACTCTTAGTAGTTCTACTGGGGCTTAGATATCCCAGTTGAGGGAGCATTACAGGTAAGAGAATGGAGTAGATCAGGGTTAGTCACAGTGTATTATGGACTGGTATGCAGGCCATGGGCAGTTTATTATCTGTCCACAGTGAGGTAAGTACAAAAATTGAGGGTAGGCCTTAGAGACTTTTGAAGCAATTTGACATTTACTGTGACATCCAAGTTTGTGATCATTTTCTCACAATTCAGTTTTGGTAACATTTATTAAATACAATTCACATGTCATACAATTCAGTCATTTGAGTGTATCATTCAGTGGTTTTAAGTGTATTTACAGAGTTATGCAACCATCACCATGATCTTTTTAGAAATCTTCATTACCGCCAAAAGAAATCCTGTGTACCCATAACTGGTCACTTCCCATTCCCTCCAACTGCTCTAAGCCCTAGGCAACCATTAATCTACCTGTGCCTCTATAAATTTGCTTTTTGTGGACATTGTCTATAAATGGTACCATATAATATGTGCTGTTTTGTAACGGTCCTTTCACTTAACCTAGTGTTTAAAATGTTCATCCATCTCATAGCATGCGTCGATACTTAATTCTGTATAGATATACACATGTTGTTCGTCCTTTTATCTGTTGATGGACATTTGGGTCATTTCCACTTCTTGGTTATTGAATAAGGCTGCTATGAAAATTCATGTACAAGCGTTTGTATGCATTTGTATTTCCTTTCTCTTGGATATATATGTTGGAGTGGAATCAGTGAATCATATAGGAGCTCTTTAACATTTTGAGGAACTGCTATATTGTTTTCTACAGAGGTTGCACCATTTTATATTGCCATCAGCAGTATATTAGGGTTCTAATTTCTCCATGTCCTTGACAGTACTTGCTATTTTTGTTTTTTATTTATAGCCATCCTACTGTGTGTGAAATGCTATTTCAATATGTTTTTTTTTTTTTTTTAAAGATTTTATTTATTTATTTGACAGAGAGAGACATAGTGAGAGAGGGAACACAAGCAGGGGGAGTAGGAGAGGGAGAAGCAGGCTTCCCCGCGGTGCAGGGAGCCCGATGTGGGGCTCGATCCCAGGACCCTGGGATCACGACCTGAGCCGAAGGCAGACGCTTAACGACTGAGCCACCCAGGCACCCCTCAATATGGTTTTGATTTGCATTTCCCTAATGACTAATGAAATTGAGTATCTTTTCATGTGCCTAGGAACCATTTGTGTATCTTCTTTCAAGAAATGTCTTTTCAGATCCTTTGCCCATTGTTATTTGGATTATTTGTCTTTTTATTATTAAGTTGTAAGACTTTCTTAACAATCATCGGGAATTTGTGGTTGAGCCTCTGGTGTGGAACTAGAGGATTATTTCTGGCTGTACTACCTGACCTTTCATCACCCTGACTCTTCTCGTTTGTTTGGGCATCCTTTGATCTAAAAGCTTTTTCTTATCTCTTCAGTTGGCTTATTTCACCCTAATGGGAGTGGAACAGACCTAGGTTCAAAAGGAAAAGGCAGGTATAACAAGAACTACCTCCTCAGGCAAAAGATAATATGGGTTTGGCTAACTTCAACTTATGTAACAAAGAAAGAGGCAGATAAGTTCTTAATGGACAGGTAAAACAAAGGGGACCCACGAGAATTGAAATGTACGCCCATACAAAAGCAGTACATGAATGTTCATAGCAGCATTATTTATAATAGTCAACAAGTACAAGCAGCACAGAAGGATAAATATCATATGATTCATATGATTCTACTTACGTCAGATTCACAGCGACAGATAGTCGAATGGTGGTTGCCAGGGACTGGAGGAAGGCAGGAATGGGGACTTAAGTGTTGTTGTTGTTGTTTTTTTTTTTTTTTAAGATTTTATTTATTGGAGAGAGAGAGAGAGAGAGAGAGAGAGAGCAGAGGAGGGGGAGGGGCAGAGAGAGAGAGGGAGAGGCAGATTCCCTGCTGAGCAGGAAGCCCGATGTGACTGGGGGCTCGATCCCACTGGGATCATGACCTGAGCTGAACGCAGAGACTTAACCGACTGAGCCACCCAGGCACCCCAGGAGTTTAGTGTTTAATAGGCACAGAGTTTCAGGTTGGGAAGATGAAAAACTTCTGGAGTTGGATGGAGGTGATGGTTGTACAGTGTGAATATATTTAATGCCATTGAACTGTGCACGTAAACATGATTAAAATGGTAAATTTATGTTACATGTATTTTGCCACACACAAAAAAATCAGTTGTTAAAAAATAACAAAAGAAGTGTAAATAACCCAAACATCCATCAGCTAATGAATGGATTTAAAAAAAAGGTGATATATCCATACAATGGAATACTATTTAGCAATAAAAAGGAGTGAAGTACTGATATGAGTTATTGTATGGGTGAATCTTGAAAACATTAGTTTAATAGGGACTTTAATGTACTAAATGTACCTTAAATGTAATACTTTACATTAAATGTAAATGTACTTTAATATACTCTAATATCTTAAATATTTACTGATCTTTATTCAAAACTGTTTTGCCTAAGTTTCGAAGATCATAAAATCAGCTTTCACTTAAAAATTAACAGTAATGGGGCTCATGGGTGGCTAAGTTAGTTAAGCGTCCAACTCTTGATTTCAGCTTAGGTCATGATCCCAGGGTGATGGGATAGAGCCCTGCATCAGGCTCTGTGCTCAGCTGGGAGTCTGCTTGTTCCTCTCCCTCTGCTCCTCCCCCTTTCCTTCCCCCCCCCCCACTTGCACGCACTCTCCCTCTCTCTCTCTCTCAAATAAATAAATCTTTTAAAAAAAATTAACTCGGGCTCCCTGCTCAGTGGGGAGTCTGCTTCTCCTTCTGCCCCTCACCCAGCTCGTGCTCATTTGCTCTCTCTCTCTCTCTCTCAACTAAATAAATAAAATCTTAAAAAAAAATGAACAGTAACATCTTTTGCTTCATTCAGGTAACTCATTAAAAATTGTTTTGATCTTGCATACTTAAAAATATGTCTTTATTTAAAATATGTAGTATTTGAACTGTTAACAGTTTTTTGTTTTTATTGAACTGACTGTACTAATATGGAAATGATGTGTGGTAAATGATGTGCCGAAGTTCATACCACAAAAAGGTTGAATTGATGCACTTATTTCCAAGGTGATAGTATTTAAGTTTGAAATGTAAATAGAAGAATATTACTCATGATTCAAATTCTTCAGTGGAATTCTATCTTGATTTCATTATTTCTAAAATTTTCCTTAGTTTTTTGAAGTTTCATTTATCTAGCGAATTTTTTATTTTGAAGTTTGAGCTATAAAATCACCTTTGAAACTTTTTTCCTGTTATAGTGTGTTGGGGGGCCCCTGGTTGGTGCAGTTGGCTGAGCATCGGACTCTTGATTTCTCCTCAGGTCATGATCTCAGGGTCGTGGGATTGAGCCCTAGGTTAGTTCTGAGCCAGGAGTCTGCTGGAGTTTCTCTCTCCCTGTCCCTCAGCCCCTCCCTGTGCTCTCTCTCTAAAGTGAATAAATAAATCTTTAAAAAAAAATACAGTGTGTTGGTAATTAAAATACTAACACATTTAAAGAACAATTCATTAAAGGTGAAGTATACCAAAGCCTGACCTATAATACGGCACATATGTTAAAAACATTTAGTGCAGTGCAAGTTTGAGTATAATTAAGGAACTGATTATGGGCAACATTTTTATGTAAATTGGTAGCATTATTTATATTTGATATTTTATTTATTTATTTTAAAGATTTATTTATTTTAGAGCCCAGGCACAGGAGCAGGGGAGGGACAGAGGGAGAGGAAGAGAAGCAGACTCCTGCTGAGGGTGGAGCTGGATTCACCTAGATCTCACAACCCTGAGATCATGACCTGAGCCAAAATCAAGAGTCAGACCCTTAACCAACTGAGCCACTAAGGTGTCCCTATATTCAGTCTTTTAAAATGCCTAACTTTCAAATATCCACTGAGACCATACTATCTAAAACTACTGATGTGCTGTCCCAGGAATTTAGTTAAGCCTTTATCTGAGTTTATCTTATACCATTGCTTCCATATGGACTTTTTTCCTTATTATTTAATAAATAATTAACACCCAGTTGACTGTATCGTGATTTGACAGCCCTTAACAAATTAGATATGTTATCTTTTGATATCATGTATGTAGCCAGTGAGATTCTGCCTTATTAAGAATTTATTACATTATATTTATTTAAATCAACCAAATCAGATGATTGAAATATTCAGTTTCCTATTCTGCTTTATGGGTAGTACTAGTAGGAGCAATAGGCATTTGAAAAGATCAATATTTTTAGGAATATTGATAATAACATTTGGATGTCCCAGTGGTATTTATTAGCAATTCTTACATTCAAATATATCATGAAAACATCTTACAGCTTTTTAGGTTAGTAATTTGGAGCCATTTTTAGGAAATAAATTAGGACTGAGGTGTAGGACTTGGGTAGGAGATGGCAGAAGGCTCATCTAGAAGACTGTTATATTGTGATAGAAGTTGTGGTTTCTCATCTATCGGACTAGATTAATTGCTTTCAAACTTAATAGGAGAGGAACTCTTTTGGAATGAGATCTTTTGTCTTTTAGGAGTTGAAGTTCCATGTAAATGATGAGAGAGTTTCTCAAGCAGTTTAAATCTTGTTTGGGGGTTAGGCGGAGTGAGGATGTAGTGGTTCATTGTTTACAGGACTCCTGAAGCCCTTCTACAGGGCTATAGGTTTCTGGAGTGTGTAAGTGCTTTCAGCTTTCTGATTTTAGCCTGTGAAATTGGGGAATTGATTTTATTTGTTCTACATTATCTATAAGTTTGGAGATGATATAAAAGTTTATCCTAGAAATATACTGAATTTTCAGTTTATTATTATTATTTTATTATGTTATGTTAATCACCATACATTACATCATTAGTTTTTGATGTAGTGTTCCATGATTCATTGTGTATAACACCCAGTGCTCCATGCAGTACGTGCCCTCTTTAATACCCATCACTAGGCTAACCCATCCCCCCACCCCCCTCCCCTCAGTTTGTTTCTCAGAGTCCATCGTCTCTCATGGTTTATCTCCCCCTCCGATCTCCCCCCCTTCATGTTTCCCTTCCTGCTATCTTTTTTTTTTTTTTTTTAACATATAATGTATTATTTGTTTCAGAGGTACAGGTCTGTGATTCAACAGTCTTACACAATTCACAGCACTCACCATTGCACATACCCTCCCCAATGTCTATCACCCAGCCACCCCATCCCTCCCACCCCCACCACTCCAGCAACCCTCAGTTTGTTTCCTGAGATTAAGAATTCGTCGTATCAGTGAGGTCATATGATACATGTCTTTCTCTGATTGACTTATTTCGCTCAGCATAATACCCTCCAGTTCCATCCACGTCATTGCAAATGGCAAGATTTCATTCCTTTTGATGGCTGCATAATATTCCATTGTATATATATACCACATCTTCTTTATCCATTCATCTGTCGATGGACATCTTGGCTCTTTCCGTAGTTTGGCTATTGTGGACATTGCTGCTATAAACATCTGGGTGCACGTACCCCTTTGGATCCCTACATTTGTATCTTTGGGGTAAATACCCAGTAGTGCAATTGCTGGATCGTATGCTAGCTCTATTTTCAACTTTTTGAGGAACCTCCATACTGTTTTCCAGAGTGGCTGCACCAGCTTGCATTCCCACCAACAGTGTAGGAGAGTTCCCCTTTCTCCGCATCCTGCCAACATCTGTCGTTTCCTGACTTGTTAATTTTAGCCATTCTGACTGGTGTGAGGTGGTATCTCACTGAGGTTTTGATTTGGATTTCCCTAATGCCGAGTGGTGTTGAGCACTTTTTCATGTGTCTGTTGGCCATTTGGATGTCTTCTTTGGAAAAATGTCTGTTCATGTCTTCTGCCCATTTCTTGACTGGATCATTTATTTGTTCTTTGGGTGTTGAGTTTAATAAGTTCTTAATAGATTTTGGATACTAGCCTTTTATCTGATATGTCATTTGCAAATATCTTCTCCCATTCTGTCGGTTGTCTTTTGGTTTTGTTGACTGTTTCTTTTGCTGTGCAAAAGCTTTTTATCTTGATGAAGTCCCAATAGTTCATTTTTGCCCTTGCTTCCCTTGCCTTTGGCGATGTTTCTAGGAAGAAGTTGCTGTGGCTGAGGTCAAAGAGGTTGCTGCCTGTGTTCTCCTTTAGGATTTTGATGGATTCCTGTCTCACATTTAGGTCTTTCAACCATTTTGAGTCTATTTTTGTGTGTGGTGTAAGGAAATGGTCTAGTTTCATTCTTCTGCATGTGGCTGTCCAGTTTTCCCAAGACCATTTGTTGAAGAGACTGTCTTTTTTCCATTGGACATTCTTTCCTGCTTTGTCAAAGATTAGTTGACCATAGAGTTGAGGGTCCATTTCTGGGCTCTCTATTCTGTTCCATTGATCTATGTGTCTGTTTTTGTGCCAGTACCATACTGTCTTGATGATGACAGCTTTGTAATAGAGCTGGAAGTCCGGAATTGTGATGCCGCCAGCTTTGCTTTTCTTTTTCAACATTCCTCTGGCTATTCGAGGTCTTTTCTGGTTCCATACAAATTTTAGGATTATTTGTTCCATTTCTTTGAAAAAAGTGGTGGTATTTTGATAGGGATTGCATTGAATGTGTAGATTGCTCTAGGTAGCATTGACATCTTCACAATATTTGTTCTTCCAATCCATGAGCATGGAACGTTTTTCCATTTCTTTGTGTCTTCCTCAATTTCTTTCATGAGTATTTTATAGTTTTCTGAGTACAGATTCTTTGCCTCTTTGCTTAGATTTATTCCTAGGTATCTTATGGTTTTGAGTGCAGTTGTAAATGGGATCGACTCCTTAATTTCTCTTTCTTCTGTCTTGTTGGTGTATAGGAATGCCACTGACTTCTGTGCATTGATTTTATATCCTGCCACTTTACTGAATTCCTGTATGAGTTCTAGCAGTTTTGGGGTGGAGTTTTTTGGGTTTTCCACATAAAGTATCATATCATCTGCAAAGAGTGAGAGTTTGACTTCTTTTTTGCCGACTTGGATGCCTTTGATTTCTTTTTGTTGTCTGATTGCTGTGGCTAGGACTTCTAATGCTATGTTGAATAGCAGTGGTGAAAGTGGACATCCCTGCCGTGTTTCTGACCTTAGGGGGAAAGCTCTGTTTTTCCCCATTGAGAATGATATTTGCTGTGGGTTTTTCATGGATGGCTTTTATGATATTGAGGTATGTACCCTCTATGCCTATACTCTGAAGAGTTTTGATCAAGAAAGGATGCTGTACTTTGTCAGAGGCTTTTTCTGCATGTATTGAGAGGATCATATGGTCCTTGTTCTTTCTTTTATTAATGTATCACATTGATTGATTTGTGGATGTTGAACCAACCTTGCAGCTCAGGCATAAATCCTACTTGGTCGTGGTGAATAATCCTTTTAATGTACTGTTGGATCCTATTGGCTAGTATTTTGGTGAGAATTTTTGCATCCATGTTCATCGAGGATATTGGTCTGTAATTCTCTTTTTTGATGGGGTCTTTGTCTGGTTTTGGGATCAAGGTAATGATGGCCTCATAAAACGAGTTTGGAAGTTTTCCTTCCCTTTCTATTTTTTGGAACAGTTTCAGAAGAATACGTATTAGTTCTTTTTTAAATGTTTGGTAGAATTCCCCTGGGAAGCCATCTGGCCCTGGGCTTTTGTTTGTTGGGCGATTTTTGATGACTGCTTCAATTTCCTTAGTGGTTATAGGTCTGTTCAGATTTTCTATTTCTTCCTGGTTCAGTTTTGGTAGTTTATACATCTCTAGGAATGCATCCATTTCTTCCAGTTTATCTAATTTGCTGGCATATAGTTGCTCATAATATGTTCTTATAATTGTATTTCTTTGATGTTGGTTGTGGTCTCTCCTCTTTCATTCATGATTTTATTTATTTGGGTCCTTTCTCTTTTCTTTTTGATAAGTCTGGCCAGGCGTTTATCAATCTTGTTAATTCTTTCAAAGAACCAGCTCCTAGTTTCGTTAATCTGTTCTACTGTTCTTTTGGTTTCTATTTCATTGATTTCTGTTCTGATCTTTATTATTTCTCTTCTCCTGCTGGGTTTAGGCTTTATTTGCTGTTCTTTCTTCAGCTCCTTTAGGGGTAGTGTTTGGTTGTGTATTTGAGACCTTTCTTGTTTCTTGAGAAAGGCTTGTATTGCTATATACTTTCCTCTTAGGACTGCCTTTGGTGCATCCCAAAGACTTTGAACAGTTGTGTTTTCATTTTCATTTGTTTCCATGAATTTTTAAAATTCTTCTTTAATTTCCTGGTTGACCCATTCGTTCTTTAGTAGGATGTTCTTTAGCCTCCATGTATTTGAGTTCTTTCCGACTTTCCTCTTGTGATTGAGTTCTAGTTTCAAAGCATTGTGGCCTGAAAATAGGCAGGGAATGATCCCAATCTTTTGGTAACGATTGAGGCCTGATTTGTGACCTAGGATGTGATCTATTCTGGAGAATGTTCCATGGGCACTAGAGAAGAATGTGTATCTTGTTGCTTTGGGATGGAATGTTCTGAATATGTCTGTGAAGTCCATTTGGTCCAGTGTGTCATTTAAAGTCTTTATTTCCTTGTTGATCTTTTGCTTAGATGATCTGTCCATTTCAGTGAGGGTGGTGTTAAAGTCCCCCACTATTATTGTATTGTTGTTGATGTGTTTCTTTGCTTTTGTTATTAATTGGCTTATAAAATTGGCTGCTCCCATGTTAGGGGCATAGATATTTACAATTGTTAGATCTTCTTGTTGGATAGACCCTTTAAGTAGGATATAGTGTCCTTCCTCATCTCTTATTACAGTCTTTGGTTTAAAATCTAATTTGTCTGATATAAGGATTGCCACCCCAGCTTTCTTTTGGTGTCCATTAGCATGGTAAATGGTTTTCCACCCCCTCACTTTCAATCTGGGGGTGTCTTTGGGTCTAAAATGAGTCTCTTGCAGACAGCATATCGATGGGTCTTGTTTTTTTATCCAGTCTGATAGCCTGTGTCTTTTGATTGGGGCATTTAGCCCATTTACATTCACGGTAACTATTGAAAGATATGAATTTAGTGCCATTGTATTGCCTGTAAGGTGACTGTTACTGTATATTGTCTGTGTTTCTTTGTGGTCTATGTTACTTTTAGGCTCTCTCTTTGCTTAGAGGACCCCTTTCAATATTTCTTGTAGGGCTGATTTCATGTTTGCAAATTCCTTTAGTTTTTGTTTGTCCTGGAAGCTTTTTATCTCTCCTTCTATTTTCAGTGACAGCCTAGCTGGATATAGTATTCTTGGCTGCGTATTTTTCTCATTTAGTGCTCTGAATATATCATGCCAGTCCTTTCTGGCCTGCCAGGTCTCTGTGGATAGGTCTGTTGCCAATCTAATGTTTCTACCATTGTAGGTTACAGATCTCTTCTCCCGAGCTGCTTTCAGGATTTTCTCTTTGTCTCTGAGACTCGTAAGTTTTACTATTAGATGTCGGGGTGTTGACCTATTTTTATTGATTTTGAGAGGGGTTCTCTGTGCCTCCTGGATTTTGATGCCTGTTTCCTTCCCCAAATTAGGGAAGTTCTCTGCTATAATTTGCTCCAATATACCTTCTGCCCCTCTCTCTCTTTCTTCTTCTTCTGGGATCCCAATTATTCTAATATTGTTTTGTCTTATGGTATCACTTATCTCGAAATCTGCCCTCGTGATCCAGTAGTTGTTTATCTCTCTTTTTCTCAGCTTCTTTATTCTCCATCATTTGGTCTTCTATATCACTGATTCTCTCTTCTGCCTCATTTATCCTAGCAGTTAGAGTCTCCATTTTTTATTGCACCTCATTAATAGCCTTTTTGATTTCGACTTGGTTAGATTTTAGTTCTTTTATTTCTCCAGAAAGGGTTTCTCTAATGGCACTTTTTTCAATCCCAGCTAGTATCTTTAAAATCGTCATTCTGAACTCAAGTTCTGACATCTTACTAATATCCGTATTGATTAGGTCCCTGGCAGTCGGTACTGCCTCTTGTTCTTTTTTTTGAGGTGATTTTTTCCATCTTGTCATTTTGTCCAGAGGAGAATAGATGAAAGAGAGAACAAAATGCTAACAGGGTAACAACGACCCCAGAAAAATATACACTAAAGAAATCCGAAGAGACCTGAAACCGGGCAAAAGAAAGGGAAAGAAAGAAAAAAAGAAAAAGAAAAAGATAAACAAGCAAACAACAAAAAAACAGAATATGATCAAATATGAGCAGGCTGGTGCATAGATCAGTGCCACACACTAGATTTTGGGCATATTTTGGTCTGTTAGAAGAAAGTGCCTCCCAAAATTTTCAAGAAGAAAAACTTACATATGTAGAAAAATAAGGGTAAATACGATGAAGGGATGGAATATGATTGTAAAGATGAAAATTATAAAAGATTTTATAAAAGGAATTGATAATTTGGTTGAAAAAAGAAAGAAGAGGATTTAAAAAAAAAAAGGCGGGGGGGAGAGAATGTGATCAGGCAGGAGACTAGAACAAAGCCATACACTAGAGATTTAGGGTATATTTTGGTCTGTTAGAAGAAACTGTATCCCCAAATTTTAAAGAGAACAACTTACCAAAAATAAGGGTAACTACTATGAAGGGATAGAATATGACTCTAAAAATGAAAAATAAAAAAGATTTTTTTAAAAAGGGATCAATAAGATGTTGGTTGAAAAAGGGAAAAAGAAAAATTCAAAAAAAAAAGAAAGAAAAAAAATTAACTTTGAAGGACTAAAGAATCATGGTAAAAAAGCCATGAATTCTATGTGCAGTATTCCCCTAGCGTTGGAGTTCTGCCGTTCTCATTGATCGGTAAACTTGGTCTTGGCTGGCTGTTCTTGCTGATCTTCTGGGGGAGGGGCCTGTTGCCATGGTTCCCAAATGTCTTTGCCAGAGGCATAATTGCCAGTCCCGGGCTAAGTAATCTGCTCAGGTTTGCTCTCCGTAGCTTTTGTTCCCTGCAAGCTTTCCGTACAGCTTTGGAGGAGAAGATTGAAAATGGCAGCCTCCCAATCTCTGCCCCGGAGGAGCCGAGAACTCGGGGCCCTGCTCTTCAGTGCACCCCCAGAGAAAAGCAGTCAATCACTCCCATCTCCCCGGTCTCTGGCCGCACTCTGTGCTCACCTGGCCTGTGACCGAGTGTTTCTATCTCTGGCACACGACCCCACGTGGAGTCTCCAAACCCAGCATATCCCTGCGGTGCGCTCCCACGCCACTCCTCCCAGGGGAGGAAGGGGAATCTCCCTGGATCTGCCACTTGTTGGGTCCCTGCTGGAGGAGCAGTGGCCTGACTGTGCCACGGGTCACGGTTTATGGCAACCCTGAGCTGCGAGCCTGCTCCTCGACTTGGTCTCTGCAGCCGGCTTCCCTGCTACGATACCTGGGCGCTCTGCCACACTCAGGCACCCCTGGTCTTTCTGTGACCCCGAGGGTCCTGAGACCACACTGTCCCAGCGAGGGTTCCACCCCCTGCTTAGCCACGGGAACGACGTCCCTCAGCGGAGCCGACTTCTAAAAGTTCCGATTTTGTGCTCTGCTGCTCTAGCACTTGCCAGTAGCAGCTGACGGAAGCCTCCTCCCCTGCCGTCTATCCTCCCAAATATCGCCTCGGATTCACTTCTCCGCACGTCCTACCTTCCAGAAAGTGGTCGCTTTTCTGTTCAGAGAGTTGCTGCTATTCTTTTCTTCTGTCTCCTGTTGAGTTCATAGGTGTTCAGAATGGTTTGATTCCTATCCAGCTGAATTCCTGGGACCAGATGAAATTTAGGTCCCCTACTCCTCTGCCATCTTGCCTCAGTTTATTATTTTTTAAAGATTTTATTTATTTGAGAGAGAGAGAGAGTGCATGCACTGGAGTTAGGGCAGGGGGAGAGGGACAAGCAGACTCCCCCTTGAGCAGGGATCCCAATGCAGCACTCAATCCCAAGACCCTGAGATCATGACTGAGCCAAAGGCAGATGCTTAACCTCCTGAGCCACCCAGGCACCCCTCAATTTATTATTTCTTGCATTTATGAATCTTTCATTTGTATGGTCCTAAGATCACTTCTTTTGATGGTGTACATACCCCGTGTTGGAAACTTTTAACTTCAGTTATTTCCTTCCCATGTTATTCCAGCTTGTTCTTTCTGTAAAAGCTGGAGAAGTGCTGGCGGCCAGAAGTTAGAAGAGCAATAAGCAGGTGCTTATTAAAGAGCTACATATAGCACTGTTTGCTTGTTTTTATCCTGTTTAGCCTGTGACTAATTTTGTTATTTTAAAAATTTTTAAGATGGGGTACCTGGGTGGTTCAGTCATTAAGCGTCTGCCTTCGGCTCAGGTCATGAGCCCAGGGTCCTGGGATCGAGCCCTGCATTGGACTCCCTGCTCAGCGGGAAGCCTACTTCTCCCTCTCCCACTCACCCTGCTTGTGTTCCCTCTCTTGCTGTGTCTCTCTCTCTGTCAAAGAAATAAAATCTTTAAAAAAAATTTTTTTTGAGGGGCGCCTGGGTGCCTCAGTTGGTTAAACGACTGCCTTCGGCTCGGGTCGTGGTCCTGGGGTCCTGGGATCGAGTCCCACATCGGGCTCCCGGCTCGGCGGGGAGCCTGCTTCTCCCTCTGACCCTCTCCCCTCTCATGCTGTTTCTCTCTCTCTCTCTCAAATAAATAAATAAAATAAAAAAATATTAAAAAAAAAATTTTTTTTTTTGAGAGGAAAAATGATTAGCTCAAGGGCCAGAGCTTGCAAGACAGAGAAATAATTTTAAGTGTTTCTGATAATCTTAGAGCTTTGTACTCAGGTGTGTGCATATACTTGTGTTTTCTGAGGGTGTGGAGAGAAGCACGGGATCGCATTGTGGGTTTCCCTGGCCGTTACCATGCGTGGGACATCCCTCATCAGTCCTGGCTCTACAACTCCAACTACTCCTGTGAGCTGTCCATGGTGCTGACAGGTGCTGCCTTCTTTCACAAGGTAAGAAAAAGCTTGGTAAGATTGGTGTGAACTTGGTTAAGAGTTGAGCCTTTGTGTGGTAGTGAAATGCTGCCCTAAAGTTAGCCCTCCTCATGTTTCTTATATGTCCCTTGTATGCTAGACATGTAAGTTATTTCTATTTTTAAAGACTGTGTTCAAGAATAAACTCTGGGATAAAATGTCAGGGTGAGAAGGCTCCCTGCATAGTTGCATGTAGGCTATTAGGAAAATTAGTTTGTTCTTTCTGGGCATTGGCTCTCCTGTAAAATTGAGAGCTTTGGGCTAAAATACTGTTATTTTACCATTGTTGTCCCAGACATGGCCTGCCCAGCAGAAAGAAGGCTGGTTCTCTTTTGACTCAGGTTAACCCACCACTATCTCAAGCTCCACCATGAGCCTCTGTTGTGGTTATGCAAGTTTTGTTTATTCCTTAGAGCTTTCACCATGGCACACATCCCAGTTCTTATTGAATATCTAACATGCAAATCCCTCCAGTCATTACTTCTTTCCTGTATTGTTATTGCTAAGCTTTTTTTGCTCCTGACTCATCTTTCCTCTGTACGTTTTCTGTTCTATAAAGTAGCCACTGGCCACACATGGCTATTGAACACTTGAAATGCGACTGGCCAATATTGAAATGAGCTGTAAGTGTAAAGTGCATACCAGATTTTGATATGTTAAAATGTAATTATTTTGGATACACTGGGTTAAATAAAATATATTCTAATTAATTTTACTGTTTCTCTTTTTAAAAATGTGGCTACTAGGGATATCTGGGTGGCTTAGTCAGTTAAGCTTCTGACTTCGGCTCAGGCCATGATCTCAGGGTTCTGGGATCGAGCCCTGTGTTGGGGCTCTGCACTCAGTGGGAGGTCTGCTTGTCCATCTCCCTCTGCCCCGCTCGTGCTCTCTGTCTCTCTCACAAATTAATTAAATCTTTTTTTAAAATGTGGCTACTAGAGAATTTAAAGTGACAGTTGTGACTCACATATCTTAGATAGTGTTGCTCTATACCTTCTCTCCCAAGTACTTCTTCTGGGCTCTGAAGAAGCCCTCTTCTGAGGTGGTCAAGTTGCCTGCACCCCAACCCCCCCGCCACTTCACAGAATGCCTCCTCTATCTCTTGACCTGATTAAAACCTGACTTTTCTCTGAGGACAGTGCTTCCCCTTTACCTTGTTCCTGTATTTCTTCCAGGGACAGTGATTGAGTCTACTCATTTCCCCAGATATGTACTTTGGAGCAGGGAAGGTTATAAAGAACCATTTTTATTGCTTACTGATGACACTTCCAGACAGTTCTCGGCTATCATATAAAATCTCATTTGAGGCTTACAGCCTCTGTCTTGTTGCTTCCATCTAGCAACCTCCTAGCCATTTTTCCTGGTCATCAAAGACCTTGGCACATGGCCCATCCTCCTGATCTCCCCTCCATGCCCTCTCTCATTCTGGGCAACTTCATTGCTCTCATGGAAGACCCATCCACCATACTGTTTTCCCCATAAATGTTGAAGTATCTCAGCCTTCTAACTTCTGTATCTAGTGCTCTTCTTACTTTGGTCTTCCCTAGATGTTCTCTCATAGCTCAAGGTCTTGGGGCTGAGCACCTACAGGCTGGCAATTTCTGTGTCTATATTCCTGTCTTGGCTGTTCCCTGATGCCTGTACTTATATACCTAATTGTTTTTAGGACCCCCCCCCCCCCCGTATGTCCCTCTGGTACCTCAAACTGACATCCCAACTTTCTCCAGGCTTTGTCCTTTACATATTTCAAATTTCAGATGGTGGCATCTTTCGACCCACCTCAAACAGAATTTTGAAAGTCATCTTACTAGGGACATTTTGAATCAGGCTAAGAAATCATTACATTTTCAGCTTTTTTTTTTTTTTCTTTTTACAACTTAATGTGTGACGCTGATATGCTTGTCCCATTCTTGAACCTCACCCTCATGCTTATTTTCCAAATGTGGGTGGGCTTTGGTTGGGATGGGGAAAGTATCTGGCTGAGAAACCATACCTAACTAGTAGTCCTTTATTTTCACACTGGTCATCCAAGAAAGAACCACCAATTTCAGCATTGTCTATTCATACCTTGAGAATTTACTTGTCTTCTGAAAAGTCTGCCTGTTCCCAAATTCTGAAGTTTAAAAGTTACAGTAGTGAGATCCCGTCATTTTCAAGTAATAAATAATTTATTTAGTAAACCTTGGAGTTTTTATTTTCTATTTGAAAATCTAGAACAAAGGTAGCAGCCCTCAAGCCTGTGATTTACAGAAATGTTTATTTAGTCCCCCAGTGCTCCCCACCCAACATGGAGCCCAACGTGGGGCTCAATCTCATGACCCTGAGGTCACAGCCTGAGCCGAAACGAAGAGTCGGATGCTTAACCGACCACGCCACCCAGGCGCCCCTTAACTTTTTGTTTTAATTCCAGTTAACATACAGTGTTATATTAGATTCAGTATATTATTTTTTAAAATCCTGAATTGATACTGTGCTATGGCAAGTCAGAGCTCTATTTCTAAATTAAACATGTTTTTGATACTTGGTTTTAGTCACTGTCCCTGTAAGAAATACCATATTGCTGTGCTTATTAAGTCATGATACTCATCCACTAAATTGTGTTCAAATTGGACTAGAATTTTCATCTTCTGTAATGCCATTTAATTTTTTTTTAGCAAACTAACGAGAAAGTGTTACTTTTTCTTAGAGTAGGTTCTAAATCCATTGAAACCTCATTTAAAATATTTTTTTTTTTTTTTTTTTAAAGATTTTATTTATTTATTCATGAGAGACAGAGAGAGAGACAGAGGCAGAGGGAGAAGCAGGCTCCCCGCGGAGCAGGGAGCCCGATGCGGGACTCGATCCCAGGACCCTGGGATCATGACCTGAGCCGAAGGCAGACGCTTAACCGACTGAGCCACCCAGGCGTCCCTCATTTAAAATATTTTTAAACAGGTTACAAAGTTTTTATATGTTTTAAAATGTGCAGATATGAAAGTGTTTACGATTTATGGCATCAGTCATAATCACAAAATGGTGGAAATACTTCTAAACGTTTGTTTTCATAATGCTTTCTCCATTTTTCTAAAAAGGCAGTTCTTTCTTCTTGTTATGTCTTCTTTCCCTTGTTGAGGATATGGATTGTGTTCAGTAAATATATTCTCATTAGCATCCTAATGACAGCCACTGGCCATTTAAAGGGTCAACAAATTTCAATCATCTGTCTTTTTATAAAAGAAAAATGTATAATTCATCTTTTAAGTTCACCATCCTTTAAGTACTTTGCCACAAGATAACCAGCAAACCACTGTGTGGTACAAAAAATTTTATGATCAGTATTTCATTACATAGATTCTAACTATTTAAGGTAATAAAATATATATAAATCAGTTTTATTAGGCACCTCACCTATTCATTCATCAGCAACATTGCAACACATCATAGTTGACATGTGCCTTGTTTATAGCATTTGTCCATTTCTGTGGTATAAATATTTTTAGCATGGCTGATTTCAAGTTATAGATATGAGTCACTGAACTTGGAGTTGGAAAGGGATGGGCAGTTCTATATTTTCACCATACAGATATGATAGACATAAATAACTTCAAGATAATAGTAAAATGTAATAAACAATAGTAAAATGAAGCTAATTAATTAAGAAGTGATGTGCTTTAGCTATTTATTGGTTTTTAATATAGCTTATTTAATTTTAAGTTTATGTAATTATATTTTTAATAATGGCTATTTTTCGTAACAAGCTCACAAAATTCCTAAATAGTCTCATAAAATTCCTGAAAATTTAGCAGTTGACATTCATTAGCAGATGTGAGCCAGCTTTAGCACACCATTTTGTGGGCCTTTCAGGACATTTTAAGAACATAGGCCTTTACTCTGAGTGAGATGAAAAACCGCTGAGGTTTGGAGTGACATGTTCAATTGCACTTGTGTTTGAACATAGTCACTCTGCTGTGCATAGAATGGACTGGAGGGAAGAAAATATGGGAGGGCGCCTGGGTGGCTCAGTCGGTTAAGTGACTGCCTTCGGCTCAGGTCATGATCCCAGAGTCCTGAGATCGAGCCCCGCATCGGGCTCCCTGCTCCGCGGGAAGCCTGCTTCTCCTTCTCCCACTCCCCCTGCTTGTGTTCCCTCTCTCGCTGTCTCTCTCTCTCTCTGTCAATTAAATAAATAAATAAAATCTTTAAAAAAAAAAAAAAAAGAAAATATGGGAGCAGGGAAACTGTTTAGGAGACTATATGAATAATCAGGCAAAAGATGATGGTGGCTTAGAGCAGGGAGTAGCCAGTGGCAGTGGTTAAGAAGTGATCAGATTCTAGAATCCATAAGTGGAGGAACTGAGGGATTGGATTTTTATGGCTCTGTAACCAGGCTTTCCCCTCACTTATCCCTTATTGGCATTGTCACAGATAGAATGCTGTTCATCTGAACCACTGTCTGACCTAATTTGATAAATCTTCATATTGTTGTAAAATCACTGAGGTGCCATGGACCTCAAAAGGGGGATGATAATGGCAATTTGGGTGGGTTAATTATTTATTGCAGAAGATCTGCCTTGTAGGATGTTTAGCATCCCTGGCCCCAACTCCCTAAATAAAGGGAGTGGTGATTCCTCTAATGATCGTCACACCCAACCTCCTCCCCACCCCTCCGCTTCCTAACAGCCCCTAGATCCATGTATATTTTGGCTGAAAGCCAAAGAACTGTGGCCTCTAACAGAATATGTGATTCTTTTTCTATCCCTGACAGTATTATGCCTACCTGTATTCTTACGTGATGCCCCAGGCCATCCGAGATATGGTGGATGAATACATCAACTGTGAGGACATTGCCATGAACTTCCTTGTCTCCCACATCACTCGGAAACCCCCCATCAAGGTGAGGGTCCCAGTACTTACGGGACTGGGGGTGCATGCATACTTAATTCACTTATTTTGCAGTAATGCAGTACGAAACTCATCATACCTCAGAGTCCTCATCTGTAATTGTCTTTGGGTTAAATGAGTTGTTAATATAGGGACTCTTAACTACTAAGGCGTAAATGGACAGAACTCAGAGGGTTTGGAACTTGGATGGGAAACATGTTACATCTTAATTTTCGCTAATCTCTAACGGATTTAGCATTTCCTTCAGTTAGGAAACATGTGACAATTCCTAAGAGTATTTGCAGTAGCTGTGATTTGTCACCAGTAGAACTCATAGATATTTTCATATCACATTACTTTTGTTCCTACATCTTAAAGTATTATTGACGTCCATCAGTGCTTTAAAACTACTGTGTTTTCCATAGACCCATGGCACAAGAAATTTAAGGTTTCTGAGTTAATCTGTGTAAAGACATTTACTCAAAAACAAAACCACAGGTGCCCTCAGAATTCTAGAAATTTGAGTTCTGTCTTTGTCTTTGAGCTAGTGAATATATGTGACCAGAATATAATAATTTCATACTCAGTGTACAGAAAGACCAGTTACGTCACCTTCTATGTCATCATTGCAGGTTGGAGACAAATGAAGGCTCTTCTGGTGGGGATTAGGGTAGGCCTGGTAAGGACCTTGCAGCAGTTAATACTTGAGAATCTGTTTGTCAGTTCAAACTAATTGTATCTATGACTATGGTCTGTCAGTATTTATGTGATGGAGTCATACCTGATGTCCTTAGGGTTAATAAGCTGATTAAGATCTTATTATTGTTAAAAAGGCATATTATTTAATTTTATAAAATAACAAGTTTACCTTCATGTATATCATTAATAATAATTAGGTGGATATTTCATTCTTCTTATATTTTGAAGGTAAGTTATAGATGAAGTAACCACCAGCCTATGCTAATGATACTCAAATCATATCTTTAGTGGTAGTAGAGCGGTAAACAGAAGACATTGGGTCCACGCAACAAAGCATAAAAAGAGAGAAAAGCAGTTGGGGGCCTTATGCATTCATTTATACCTAATCAAACCTTTTCAACCAAGTATAGCTTGGCATTATAACTTAACTTCTGATTACCTCATAGTTTTTTCTGTTTCTGGGCCTTCTGCTAAAGTCTCACAAAAGAAAAATAATTAGCAAAATAATGCACCAATTTTTTTAAGCTGTGATTAATTGTTATAATTATATAAAAGTGTAGTGTGTTTCCCAGGTGCAGTGATGGCTATTAAAATAAATAAATATTAAAATATTTGTTTTCATTTTATGTGATGTTAAATGAAAAGCCCACTTCCTTATAAACTTTAAGGTAGGGAGATAGGGTCTTAGAAAGAAATTAATGATTGGTGCAATTTTCTTTTCTTTCTTTATCCTTTCTTATGTAGCCAGGGACTAAACTTCATCTAAGATGTATGCTTCTATTTATACTTCCCTAGTAGATCAGAAGACATTATCCATGAAAATTTAAAGTATCTGAGTGATTAGGTGCCTAATAATATCATCAGTCACCTGAAGCACTCACAGACATGATGAATTTTTCATCCTTATTAAAATGTGTTTGTCTACCATATTATTAGACCGGTGTTTCATTAGCCAAATCGTCTCTTCAGTGTAGAGAGTAAAACAGAAATATTTTGCACATAGTATACATACATATATACATGATACACATAGTATACATGATCCTTACCAAGTGAAAACTTGAAAAATGAGTATTCTCTGTGAATTTTCTCAATCTTATGGGAACATAAGAAGAGTTCAACTCAAGATTAGGATGACTTTTTATTTTATTTTATTTATTTATTTAAAAAGATTTTATTTATTTACTTGACAGAGAGAGGGGACACAAGCAGGGGGAGTGGGAGAGGAGAAGCAGGCTTCCCGCTGAGCGGGGAGCCCGATGTGGGGCTCGATCCCAGGACCCTGGGATCACAACCCGAGCCGAAGGCAGAAGCTTAACTGCTGAGCCACATGGGCACCCCAGGATGACTTTTTAAAATCAAAAGCTCAATAGGGGCGCCTGGGTGGCTCTGTCAAAGCATCCAACTCTTGATCTCAGCTCAGGTCTTGTTAAGCATCCAACTCTTGATCTCAGCTCAGGTCTTGATCTCAGGGTCATGAGTTCAAGCCCTGCGCTGGACTCCATGCTGGGTGTGGAGCCTACGTTTTAAAAAAAAAAAAAAAAGAGCTCAACAAATTAAGAATGTCTTCAAATTCTGAGTCCAGTTATGTACTATAGAACCAGTTTGAGCTAAATATTTTAATTAATTTACCTAATTTTATCAGGTATTTATACTATTTTATGTTCTAAAATAGTCATTCTTTTTTTTGCTTTAACTACTTCAAATTTTCACTATCAAACTATATTGTCTCCCTTGTTATGATTAAGAAGGTGTGACTGTTCTATGTGATTAGCAGTGTTCTTTCAAAAATGTTAATGTCTTCACAGTACTGAGTAAATAGAGAACAGGGAGTTAATTTCATATTATTGGTTTGAATAATGTTATCTTTTAAGAAGGAGAAAGATCTAGAATGTAAACAGGCTTCATTGAGAACAAAGGATTTCAAAACTCAGTAAGCATTTAGAAGACAGGTGGCTTAGGTGATAAGGAAGTAGAGGGAGGCAGCATAAGTACACATCTTAATTCTCTGGTAAAGGAGGTTCTCAACATCTATTCAAGGATTTTCCTTACTATTACTGTGCATGACACTAATACTTCTCTTAGACTGAATAACCTGGAACATTCCCACATAAAATATAATCCATGGTATTGGTTAAGTAAATGTTTAAACTTCTTTTTATAGTTTAGCTGTTGCTTCATCTTTCTTAATTCCTTTCTTTGTATGTTTTATTATGTAATACAGTTTTCTATAATATATAAGTATATATACAAAAATATATATAAATGTACTTTATAAATACACTGGGGTTGCAGTGTCAAAATTTTTTTTACTGATGGGACACATGATTAGAAACCACTGCTTCAGTGAAAACAGTATATCTTTTTGTGTCAAATGAAATCATTTGCAAGGTAAGGGGCTTTTCCCCTGTGGTTGGATGCTGGCATCTGGGATGAGGAGAAAGATTGTTAGGTATTGGGAGAACCAAGGAGAATACCATACATAGATGCTGTTTGATAATATCCTTCTCTTGACAAATTCTTGACAGGGAGGATGGTGGGAAGAGTGGTAACTCATTGCTCCCTGTAAACCACAGGAGTCCTGTGAGAACTGGAGAAGTGGGGAGTCTGGTGGGAGTGAGAGGGAGAAGTAGGGAGCCTGGTGGGTTCCTTCACAGAGACCGCTACTGTGGAAGTCCTGACTCCCTCAAACGTGCGGCTGCGTGGTGAGCTGCCCTTGGGGCACTGACCAGTGCATTCCCCTGTTTCAACTCTGGAGACCCGGGTTCTGATGGCTCTTACTGGCTAGATATGTGATGTTTACTCTTTAGCTAAAAATTATGGGATGGGCCATTGAATCTTCATTTTTTCCTCAGTTTATGATAGTAATAATCACTTTTAAATTATTTGGGAAAAGATAGATGTATTCAGAAAGAAATAAAAGTTACTCAGGCCTAGGGGCACTTGGGTGGCTTAGTCAGTTAAACATCTGCCTTCAGCTCAGGTCATGATCCCAGGGTCCTGGGATGGAGTCCCGCATCGGGCTCCCTGCTCTGCGGGGAGTCTGCTTCTGCCTCTCCCTCTGCCCCTCTCCCTGCTTGTGCGCTCTTACTCTCACTCTCTCTAATAAATAAATAAAATCTTAAAAAAAATTACTCAGGCCTTTGGCATATTTCTTTTGGTTCTGTGGTTCCCTGTCTGTGGTGGTAGCTTTTTTATCTTTATTTTTTTTAAATATGTACTTTTTTTGTAGTCTGCTTTTAAAGTTAACAGTAAATTTTCTGGTTCTGGCAATATTGTGGACTAGGTAACCTAAAACACCATGTTTTTAGTGTTCACATAACAAACTTTTTTTCAATGTATAGTTGGGCTTATTTAATAAGTAATAAAGTAAGATAATTGCCAGAAAGGAAGGGGGAACTAAAAATCAGAGTGGCAAACATGTAATGTGTCACTGGGGCTCCTTGGGTGGGGTGCTGTTAATTTATCTTCTAGAGGCTTGTGTTTTATCACTCATGTGAGAAAAGGGTGAAGAACCTTTGGGCAGATAATTGGAACTGAGATCTACCTGTTGGCCCAGGAAGATGGCAGGCAACTTGTTTATTTTAACCTGGATTTTGGAGGGTAGCGGGGGGAAACTATAGATTGAGAATTTTAAGTAGTCTGAGCTTTCATGGGTTTGGAGACTCATGCTATATGAAAATTAGACCTAGCCATTGATATCCTTTGACTATTTGACAGAATAAGACCAAAAACTGCTATCAAGAGACATTCCTCACCTCAAGCCACATAGGACACCCACAGGTAGAACCTCATTGAAGATGAGCTTGAAATCTGAAAGTACCAGTCGCGTGAGGGGACAGGCGACCCTGAGCAAGAGTTAACAGATACGACAAAAAGTAAGGTTAGCTCCCCAAGAATTCCAAATAATCAAACCATTGGCTAGACTATAAAATAAGTAGGTTTTAAATGACTAGAAATAAAGACTAAGGAATTGAAAACATAAAAAGCAACAAATTACTAAGAAAAAAAAGAACAAGCGGATTTGAAAAACCTAACTAGAACTAAGGAAATGAAAATTAGAATTACTAAAACGGAAATCTCTGTGAATGGGATAAAAAGACCAGACTTAGCTGAAGAGAAAGTTAATCAGCTAGGAGATAAAAAAGTTTCCGAGAAAGAATTTCAGAGATATGCAGAGATAGAAAATAAGAAAGAGGTTAAGAGGCACAGAGGATATAAGGAGAAGGTCCAACATGGAACCAAGAAAGGAGGAATAGAGAGGATAAGGGACAGGCAATTTTGAAAAAGAGAATGTGAGAAATTTCTAGACTTTATTAAAAACATGAACATTATAGCAAATATACTTAATGGTGAAACTTTAGAAGCTTCCCATTTGAGTCAATATAAGGGGAGATAATCCACTAAACAAATGGGGATAGAGACCATGTCCACGTTCATGGACAAAGACCCTGTATTGTCAGAATAGCAGTTCTCCTCAAATCCAAAGTTTCAGTGTAACGCTAATCAAAAGCCTATTAGGATGTCTTTGCTTTGGTGTGGAACTTGACAGACTTCCCCAATTCGTATGGAAAGGCAAAGGACCAGAGTAGCCAAGGGACTAGTGAGGAAGATGTGTACTTGTCACAGATCACGATGTGGTAGGAGCTCAGACAATGCGATGTCAGCACAGGGATGACAGACAGACCAGGGGCACAAAGTGGAGGTTAGACACAGATCCGTGCATATATGGAAACCCGACATACAATATTTACAAGTGAGGGCTGGGGTAATTGGTTATCCGTATGAAAAAGAAAGTAAGGAATTTTAAGAAATAAAAAGTGCAAAATATAGAGGAAAAGACTGATTGGTTTGAATACATTAAAATAAAAAACTTTGTTCAACAAAATTCAATATACGAAAAAACAAGCCACACACTGGGATGGCAATGCCTATAAATGACAAAGAATTGACACCCAGAATAAAGAATTTCCAAATGAGAAAAAGAGTAGATAGATCGATCTAAGTATCTACATTACAGAACCAGCACTGCAGATCACTGAGGTCTGGATGAACTGAGCGTGTAATGCAAACTAGGTATGAGGAAAAAATGAAATTGGGTTCCTGTCTTACACCATACACAGAATCATGTCCAAAATGATTAATGATTTAAATACAAAAGGGCAAAACCTAAAACTTTGGAAAAGTGTGGAGGACGGCATTTTTAAGACTTTGGGGCAGTGAAAATTAATGAACTGTAGCCGCAAGCATCAACACTAAGCTCACATACACTGTTTTTAAAAAGCTAACTGCAGAGGGATGCTTATGGTTTGGTTTCATTTACCTAAAGTCTAAAACATGCCAGTCATTTAGGGATAAATGCACATATGGTAAAACCACTTTTTTAAAGGGGGGAGGGGAAGGGAAGTTTGAAAACAAAATTCAGGATAGCAATTTCTATGGAGGGAAGATGCACAATGGGATTATGGGATTGTGGGTACTGAAAATGTTAGACTTCCTTATTTTTACATGGGTGTTTAAAGACAGGTATATATTTAAAGGATTCTATATGTCTATACATACAGGAAGTATTTATATATATATTTGAAACACTTGCTTACTACTGATTTACAACGTATGAATGAAATGTTTTTAAAAAAGGGAAGACTATAACAAACATGCATACCCAACAGTTTTGCCGAATATTAACATTTTGCCCTGTGTCAGATTATACATGTTTCTTCTTTTTTTAAAAGAAACTTGGGACATCTGGGTGGCTCAGTTGGTTAAGGGTCCGACTCGATCTCATCTCAGGTCTTGATCTCAGGGTCATGAGTTCAAGCCCCGCGTTGGGCTGCGTGCTGGGCGTGGAGCCTACTTAAAAAAAAAGAAAAAGAAAATAAATTAAAACATTATAAATAGAGTAGATGTCTAATATCACCCTCCCCCCATCCATTCCTCTCACGTGAGGTCATGGGGTATATGTACCTTCAGTTATACTTGATAATACCAAACTTCCTTCAAAATAGACCCACCAGTGTACATACTCCCCGGCACTGTATAATAGTTGCAGTTTCTCCACATCCTGATGTTTGGTACGGCCACACTTCCATTTTTGCCTATCTGATGGGTATAAGCTGTATCCCACTGTTTTCATTTACGTTTGCCTGGTTATTACGGAGGTTGAGCGTCTTCCCCGCATTCTTGAGTCATTCCCCCGCACCGCGGCCACTGGAGGGAGGGCAGGGCGAGGAGGACGCTGGGTTCCTGCAGGCAGGAGAGCTCAGCTGGTGGAATGACAGCGAGTCAAGGTCTTTTTTCTCTTGCAGGATCAGTTTTGCCTCTTTTTGAACTTCATCTAAATGGAATCATACAGTATCTCTTCTCCATGTCTCTCAATCTTGCTTTCCTATATTTTAAAGCTTTCAGTCAGTATTTTCTATTCTGGGTAATAATTTTAGTATACTTTTCCTCACTAGTTTTCTCTTCACATCCATCCATTATCTGATTTAATTCAGTATGCTTTTCATTCCTATTCTATTTGGTTCTTTTTCATATCCACTAGGACTTTTTTTTTTTTTTTTTAAAGATTTTTATTTATCTGACAGAGAGACAGCGAGAGAGGGAACACAAGCAGGGGGAGTGGGAGAGGGAGAAGCAGGCTTCCCGCGGAGCAGGGAGCCCGATGCGGGGCTCGATCCCAGGACCCTGGGATTATGACCTGAGCCGAAGGCAGACGCTTAACGACTGAGCCACCCAGGCGCCCCTCCACTAGGACTTCTTTGAGAGTCCCTTCTTTCTTTATCAAACTTTAAGTAGTCTTTCAAAATTTCAGGGCACATATACACTTACTGTTCTAGTTACCAACTGAGAATCCTGCGATTTTGGGGTTTTGGGGTCTGATTCTGTTGTTTCTGCAGATTCTCCCGCATGTGGCTCATTCCCTTTTTTTGTGACTTTTGATTGTGAAATCATATTCTTTGGGATTTTACTTATAGAATTTCTAGGAGGCCTGAATTTATACCTGAGAGGATTTGGATTTGCTTCTTCCACATACCCTGGGTCAGTACCTACTTGAGACCTGTTTAAACTAAATTAGCATCTTTTCAGGACACACAGGTAACAAACCCTAGCCTCAGGTGGGTGAGGGCCAGTGTGTGATTATACATTCTTACAGGTGATGTTTCTTCTTCCACTTAGAGCTAAGACCGGGAAGAAGACAGCTTTCTGTGGAGCTGCCTCCAACCTGTGCAGCCTTCCACCGGGTCCTGGTGTTTAAAAAATCTCCAGTAAAGTTTTGTGGCTCTTGCCTCCCCAGCCCGTTAAAAACCAAAGCTCCTGGCTATCTCATTGGATTCAGGCTTTTTCATTATTTTGGCCTCTGAGGGTTTAATTTCTTTCTTTACATTTCATTTCCTTTCTTTCCTTACAAGTTTTCTTTCATTACTCTCTCTAAAGAGTTAGTTTATATAGTTCATCCTGCATTTTCAGGTATTCTCTGCTAAGGGAGTTTTTATGTTCTTTGGTCTGCCACATTGCTGGTAGTGAAGCTGTGGTATTCTTCTTTATACTCTTCTAATTGCTTGAAATTTCATCAGCATCATCATAACTACTACTACTGCTGCTACTATAATATAACCACTTTGCCATGTCTTCAGATATAATTTTCCTAAATATCTTTTCTAGTGGATGTGTAGTATTTCATAATTATTTAACTGGTCCCCTTTTGATGGGTACTTTTCCAGTATTTTGCTACTAAAAACATTGATGAAATGAACACCTTTAGACCTACATCTTGCTGTGCGACCCAGATAAATGCTAGAGGCTGAGTTACTGAGACAAGTAATGCTAAACCTTTTCAGGCTTTTGATACCTACCATTTAGGTCATTTGGAAAGAGCACCCTTTCCAACGATACAGCTACATATGCGGCAGGAAGGGAGCCGAGGCTCTGGCTTCTGACTCCCCCAGGGGTGAACGTGGCCACCTGCGGTCAGTGCCTTCCCTGGCAAAATGGACACGGCGGGTTGGTGAGGTGGCAGGATTTCTGTCTGTCCTGGTCCCTGCGGTTCTCACTGTGCTCTTTCTTCCCTGTTCCCAGGTGACCTCTCGGTGGACCTTCCGATGCCCAGGATGCCCTCAGGCCCTGTCACACGATGATTCCCACTTTCATGAGCGGCACAGATGTATCAACTTTTTTGTCAAGGTGTATGGCTATATGCCCCTACTGTACACTCAGTTCAGGGTGGACTCTGTGCTCTTCAAGACCCGCCTGCCCCACGACAAGACCAAGTGCTTCAAATTCATCTAGGGGCATTGCAAGTTTTGGGGAGAGGATGAGCAGAGTGGGGGAGACGGTTCCTAAGGTTCCTAGACGTTGAAGGGCGTCAGGGCCACCCGCTGGGCGGGTGGCCCAAACCGTCTGCTGGGAGAGGCGGCAGAAAGAGTGGAAAGGACATAGCCTTCTTAAAGTCGGCCACACTGGGCCTGGAACCCTGGTCGGAGGACACGGGGGTTCCCTACACAGGGCACTGACTGATAGCTTACACTGAGGATCATGGGGACTCCGGGGAGTCACTCACGCAGTTCATAAGCCCGGGACAGCTGGTTTGTGGTTTTTAAATTCAGTAACAACTATTATTATTATTTAAAAGAAAGTTTCAGATTTGCCATTCGAGGCTTATTTATATATATGTGTGTATATATATGTATATATATATGCACACACACATTCTCACATACATATACATATACATATATATATATATATAGATAGATTTGGGGGGCAGTTTGAGATTTCTGCCTGTTTCACAAAGTGAGGGACCCACTGAGTTTCCTGATGTTCT
This sequence comes from Halichoerus grypus, assembly GCF_964656455.1. Lineage (NCBI taxonomy): Eukaryota > Metazoa > Chordata > Mammalia > Carnivora > Phocidae > Halichoerus > Halichoerus grypus. Next base: position 154,610,464 of record NC_135714.1, on the reverse strand, counting down.
GTACGTTGGTGGAGATGGATCCTGGCCTTATGGTATCTGGCTCATCCTTAAAGATCATCTCCGTATTCCCCAGGGCATCTGTGTGCAACAAGAAAGGGCAGGCTTGGCCCTCCTAGGGGGCCCTGGACGAGATAAGCCCTCTTGGTTTGTTTCTTCCTCCATCTGTTGCCAACAGGTGATCTGGAGCTCGCGACCTCCTGTTGCTTGAGTCCGTGGGGAGGACCTGCACCTTTGGGAACAGCGGGGCTTCCCTGTGCTGGATTGAGTGTTTTTGAGGATTCATCGCTAGGTCAAGCTGTCCCAGAACTTGTCCTTGCGCACCCATTCTCTCCCGTTTGAAAGAGAAGAATGAGGAAGGAGTGAGACCTGAAGACAGTGCTCCCAGATGGCTCTTTTTGTTCGGCCCTCCTTTTGAAACACACGTTGTGCTTTGGCTTCAGGCTTTCCTGGAAGTTCTCTCTCATGTAAGAGAACAGAGAAGTGGCAGGCCGCACCTCCAGCTGTGATCTGAAGTGGTCTGCAGGTTGGCCTACTCTCTCTGGCATAGAACGAGCGAGCATCCTTTGTGGACCCCCACCCGGCTGGCCGGGAAGTCTTACAGCAAGGCGCCTGCCTTGGGATAAATACCTTGGTGAAATTCACCTTCCCTCCACCTTTGTCTGGACCTATGCCCTATGTTACCTGTAGTTTTTAGATCCCTCATGCCAGGTTGTCCCAGGACCCCTTGAGATTTGGTATGTGCCAGAATGATAAGAAGATAGGCTCCAGTCCGGCCTGAGATTCCACAGGCATTCATACACCACTTTCCACTCTGGGTTTACATTTCTATTCCCTGGCTGAAATGGAAATAAGCTAATTTTTTTTTTTTTTTTTTTTTTTTTGGTGGTGGTGGCAGTAGGAGAACCGAAGAGGGTGTCGGTGGCATCTGGCAGGGATTTAACCCATGACTTCTACCATTTTCCTGGACCCCACTTTCTTGCAGTGAAGTTGAACACAGGTGGTTTCCCACAGCTGGACAAAAGCTCAGGTCTGTCCTGGTCATGTACATGCCTTAAGCCAGTTCCGTCTTCCCCAGACCGTGACACCCTGTGCTTCTCTTTCTTGGGGGCACATTCTCCTCTGACCTGTCTGTCTCAGTGGGTCTCTTCAAGTATCATTTTGAAGCCAGGTTCTGTCCTGTAGCTCCCACCCGGGTAGAGGGCTAGCTGGACCTGAAGGACCTCTCCTTATTGGCACACAAGACCAGGGCTGTGGCCTCCAGAGGTTCCCACTGGCATCTTCTTGTCGCTCTCCTACAGAGGCAGCTACCCAGGAAATCCAGTTTTGCTTCTCAGCAGCCCAGCAAAGGGGTCCAGACTCCCTGCACCCTAACTTTCTAACTGCCCTTTCCTTGACTCCTAACTTTATTCTTTTTAGCAGTAGCCTTCTTCCCTCTGGGGAGCCAAAGAGTGTGGTGTTTTGAGCTATATATGTGGCTGCTATTTTTATCTTGTTTATTTTAATGTGAGGAACTCACAAACTGGCTTTCAGTGGGACCCGGTGAGAAAGGCGCAGTCTGTGTTAGGACCCCCTGTCGCGGAGCCAGGCTGGTGGGTCCCCGAATGCTGTTGGGAGATCCAGGAGTAGCCGAGTGGCCTGAGATTCTGGATGACATCAACGTCTACTGCAGGGAGGGTTATGGTGTCAGAGCAGCCAACAAGGCGAGCGCTGTTTGGACCTAACAGGACACTAACCTGAGGGACTCCAAGCAGCAGGCTCTGCTGGACACTGGCCATGTGCCGAAGGGACGCCGCTCAGGAGCAAGAGGCTGGGCAGTCAGACCTTTTACGTTGCTCGGTTAGGCGCTCCTGGAGAGTGACTGCTGTTTTCTGCGAGGTGGCCGCGGGGAGGCCCAGCCACACGCTTCGAATGCCCTCGGTGCCCACCTGTCCCGCTGGGAAACTCAGACGGCCTGTACGCCACGTGACTGGGACTCCTGCAACACGCGAACGGCTCTGCGGGCTCACGTGGGTTTCCCCGGCCGCCCGCAGGTCACCCCTTGTCGCCTGGGCCCAGGACGTCCTCGTCCCCAGCTAGCCAGTTTGCTCTTCACCCCGGGGGGCACTCCCCTACGTGAGAGCGTCCCCAAGGTGCTCCCGGGGCCGTCTGAGCGTCTGCGCCGCTGACGGTGGTTTTCCGCGCGCTGCGCGCCGCTCCTCGAGCCCAGGCCTGCGCGGCCGGCGGGGCCCTGGCTGGACGGGCGGGAGCCCCTCCTCGGCCGCGGCCTGTGCGTGTGCGCGTGCGCAGGCGGCTCCTGGTTTGAAATGATGCCGTTTTGCAGGGGGAAGCTCTTTGATGTCCATGCCATGTCCATCCCACCCCCTTTTCCAGTCATGAGCACAATAGTCTTATGTTGGATTTTTGTAAAAAAAATAAAATAAAATAAAAATAAATGGAGACTTTAACTCAAGCAGTGTGGAGGTCCTTTGTGATTTTCTTCTGCAGGGACAGAAGAGTGACCCGAGAGAAGGGGCCTGCCAGATTGCGGGGAGCCAGCTGCCCCCCCCCATAAAGGTTTTGGGCTGCGTGATTCGGTCTTGGAGCAGCCTGCGTGCTTGAACCCGCGTGATGCTGTCTGTAAACATGAGCGGACGTGGGCAGCCTTGCCTGGGCCCATTTGTGGGATCAGTCGTTTGATGACATAGGAATTTAGATGTCCTTTACCTGATGTGAGTGGGATGTAGGATGGCATGTGCCACATCCTCCCTCCTTCCTTCTTTCATGGTAATTTTAAAATGTGTGTGTGGCGTGGTGCTGGGGAGCTAGTGTGTTTAGATCTCAAAGAGAGGTGGAAGTTACCATACCCAGTGCGAGGCGTCTGCCGTTTGGCCCCCTTTAGAAACGAACGCTGACTGGGGTGAGGTACGGAGAATTTCTCAGCGGCTCTTCCTGCATTCCCCGTGTCTTAGCGCCAGCTCATTGTGGGAGCCTCTGGACGCACTGGCTGCAGGAAGCCTTCCCTGGCCAGGAGCCCCTGCCTGCCGCCGGCCCGTCTCCTGTTCCAGCAGCTCGCCCAGCCCGGCGGCCCCGCGCATGCTAAGCCGCTTGAGAGCCCGGCACAGAGTCAGTGCGGAATGGTTTTTTGATGAATGAAAGACTTGACAAAATATCCAAAGAGGGTCACATGGGAATCCTAGCGGGCAACAAGCTGAATGGTAACCGGGACCGTAGTGCTTTTGGAATAGAGCTGATGTGGTATTATCAGAGAGTTAAAGAAGCCTGGCACACACTGGCTGAGAAGTCTTATTTTTATTTTTTAAATCTTCATTGACAAAGGAAGACAAGAGAGCATGCCAAGGAGAATTAAAGACACAGAATGGATCCCAGAAGACATCATCAATGGGTGGGAAGCCTGACCATAGGGCCAGGTCTGGTTTATTATTAAATTTCCCGTTTCTTGATTTGTTTTGGTTTGTTGGTTTATTTTTCAAGTTTTTATTTAAATTCCTGTTAGTAAACTCTTGACTTGTTTTAATTCAGCAAATGGTTTTATCTTTCTCGATTTGTCTTTGTATTTGTGAAAGTACAAATCCTGGTCATATTGCAGGGTTGTCATGTTAGGGTTTAAACTATGTAGATTCTATTTATTTAAACAGTTGGTCCCAATATTTCATCATGAAAAATTAAGTGTATTATTTATAGTATAAACCCATATACCTAGCAACCATTTTACTGTACTTGCTTTGTCACTCTCTCTGTTTCCATCCCCCTATCCATCTGTCCGTCCTTCTATTCACCCTTTTATCCATCCTATTTTTGGTGCATTTCTAAGTGAATTAGTGACATTAATATACTTCCTTCCAAATACATAAGCACATATATTATTAACTGGAGGTCAATATTAGTTTCTATGTGATTAATATAAAATTTAAATATTTATACCCTGAAGTGCACAAATCTTAAGTGTACATTCTTTTGAGTTTTGACAAATGCATCTACCTGTGTAATCCTATGCCCTATCAAGATACAGAACATTACTGGGGTGCCTGGGTGGCTCAGTCGGTTAAGCATCTGCCTTCGGCCCAGGTCATGATCCCAGGGTCCTGGGATCAAGCCCCAGATCGGGCTCCCTGCTCAGTGGGGAGTCTGTTTCTCCCTCTGCCCCTCCCCTCCACTTGTGCTCTCTCTCTGGCTCTCTCTCTCTCTCTCAAATAAAATCTTTTTAAAAAGAAAAAGAGAGAACATTACTGTCAAACCCAGAAAGTTCCCTATGTTCTTTCCTGGTCAATCTCCGCCTCCACCCCTTAGAGAAAACCAGTGATTTGATTTTGTTTTTTTTCACATTGGATTTGTTTTCCCTTTTCTAGAATTTCATATAAATGGTGTCATACAGTTTTTACTCTTTTGTGCCAGGCTTCTAGAAACTCAGCATATTTTTGAGATCAACCCAATGTTGTGTTTATTAGTGATTTGTTCCTTTTATTGCTGGGTAGTACTCCCTTGTACGGCAACATCCGTCCATTCTGTTGCTAGGCACTTGGGCTGTTTCCATTTTGGGCTATCAGGAATAAAACTGCCATTACTATTCATGTCCAGGTCTTTTTGTGGATTTATCATTTTCTCTCAGGTAAATACCCAGGAGTTAAATTGTGTGACAGAGAAGGTAGGTATAATACACATTTAGTTTTTTTTGTTTTTTTTTTTAAGATTTTATTTATTTATTTGACAGAGAGAGACACAGCGAGAGAGGGAACACAAGCAGGGGGAGTGGGAGAGAGAGAAGCAGGCTTCCCGCTGAGCGGGGAGCCCGATGTGGGGCTCGATCCCAGGACCCCGGGACCATGACCTGAGCCGAAGGCAGACGCTTAACAACTGAGCCACCCAGGTGCCCCAATACACATTTAGTTTTATTTAAAAAAACTGCTGGACCTTTTCCCAAAGTGATTGTACCCATTCTGTACAACAACCGAAAATGTTTAGAGTTCCAGTTACTCACATCCTCACCAATCTATGCTGTCGTCAGTCTCTTTAGTCATTCTGGTGGGTGAGTAATGGTATCTCATAGTTTCCATGTGCATTTCCCTGAAGACTAATGACATTAAGCACCTTTCTACATGCTTTGTATGTATTTCCTCTGTAAAGTATCTGGGCAGATTTTTTTGCCTATTAAAAAAATTTGTCTTTTTTTTTGTATTGCTTAAAAAATACATTTTTAACAGATTTTCTTTTTTTTGAGCGTTTTAGGTTTACAGAAAAATTGAGTGGAAAAGTAATTTCTTCTCTCTCTTACCCTTAGTATTATCTTGCATTAGTGGGGCACATTTGTGACAATTGATAAGCCAGTGTGGACATATTAACTAAAGTCCTAGCTTATGTTAGGGTTCATTCTTTGTGCAGTATATTTGGTGGGTTTTGACAGAAGTATGATGACCTGTGTCCACTATTATAATATTCTACGGAAGTTTCACTGTCCTTAGCATCCTCTGTCCTCTACCTGCTCTTTGCTTCCGACCCCTGGCAGCCACTGATATTTTTACTGTCTCCATAGTTTTACCTTTTCCAGAATGTCATCTGATTGAAATTGTATAGTATGTAGCCTTCACATATGGGCCTCTTCCACTCAGCAATGTGAATGTCAGTTTCCTCCACCTTTTTTGTGGTTCGATAGCCCATTTCTTTTCGTTGCTGAATAATATTCCATTGTATGGGTGTATTGTCTTTTTATTGTTGATACTAGCCCATTGTCAGACATACGTATTACACATATTTCCCCCAATTTGTGGTTTGCCTATCCATTTTCTTGATATCTTCTGATGAGCAGGAGCTTGTAATTTTGATATGGTCTAATTTATAATGTTTTCTCTTAGTTATTGCTTTCTATAACTCAAGAAAGCCATGCCACGAGTTCTAAAGATCTTCTCTATGTTTTCCACTAAAAGCTTTATGGTGTTAGCTTTTATACTTTGGTCTCTCTTTTTTTTTAAAATGTTTCCTGAACTTTTTTATTCATGAGACTCTTTTTTCTCAGGGAACATCTGATAGCACTGGTATGTTCCCTGGATCCCACTTCTCTCCTAGATGATAAACTCCTAGAAGGCAAGGGACTGTAGTTGGTATTTCTTCATTATCTCACAGTACTTGGTTGTTGACTGATTTTAAGGTGATCTTATAGCAAGAGCAGGACATTGGAGTGTTAGTTCTTCTGTGTCAGTGTTTTATAAAAGATGAGTTTTGTGGGTGTTTATAAACACTGAGAAAACCAGAGGGTTTTTTTGTTTGTTTTTGTTTTTTAAAGAACAGGCTAAAATAAAGATGTTCTATGTAAGATCTTGTGCATTAATTGTGCATTAATTTGACATCTGTACCAGGACTGAGTGGAAAGTGCCTTCTTCAACAGATCATTGGAGGAATAGAAAGTCGCCATCATTTAGCAGATTTTATATGCTGGGTCTAAACATCTGTCCAAAAAACAAAACTCCCATTGGAATATTATCAGCCAAATTTTCAAGTGTAATTCTACTTTATTCATTGACTTAAAAAAAATAATTAAAATGGGGCCCCTTGGTGGCATAGTTCATTTGAGCGTCCGACTCTTGGTTTCGACTCAGGTGGTGATCTCAGGGTCATGAGATCGAGCCCCACGTCGGGCTCCACGTCTCAGTGTGGGGTCTGCTTAGACTCTCTCTCCCTCTCTCTCTGCCCCTCCCCTGCTCCTAAAAAAAATCTTCAAAAGAATCAGGTTAGTACTCAGGATAGAATTATCTTCCTTCCTTCCTTCCTTCCTTCCTTCCTTCCCTCCCTCCCTCCCTTCCAAGATTTTATTTACTTATTTGACGGAGAAAGAGAGAGCACAAGCAGGGGAAGTGGCAGGTAGAGGGAGAAGCAGGCTCCCTGCTAAGCAAGGAGCCCAACTCGGGACCTGATCCCGGGACCCTGGGATCATGACACGAGCCGAAGGCAGAAGCTTAACCGACTGAGCCACCCAGGCACCCCTAGAATTGTCTTTCTTATATAATCAAGAAAAAAATGCACCTCTCTTTTGGTGAGGTGGTTGTCTGTCCTGGGGGAGTTAGCCAGCAAGGCCGCTGGAGGAGTGGGTAGTGGGGCTGACTTACAGTCATAGTACTGCGCATCTCACTTGCTTCTTACACTCAGAAGAGGGGCGCCTGGGTGGCTCTGTTGGTTGAGTGTCTGAATCTTGATCTCAGCCCAGGTCTTGATCTCAAGGTCATGAGTTCAAGCCGGGCACTGGGCTCCACGCTGGCCATGGAGCCTACTTAAAAAGGAGAAGAAATAGAAGAAACATCATCCCTTCTCATCTTTGCAAAAGCAATGAAGTAAGAGCACAGGTGTGTCTGAAAGCCCATAGACAGCCATACTCCAATTTCGTTTTAACAATATGCTTGCATTAAATGCTTAAAGATGAGCATTCTTGCCTTGAAAAATCTCTAGTTTCCTATTTAAATAACCAGAGGGACAACTCTTTGACATAAAATAATTTTGCCAGTCAAGGGCCAATGAGGCAACAAAAAACACACTAGTTATTTTAACAAAGAGAATATAAATAGAGTTTTAGAAAAAACAAAACATTTTGTCCCATACCAAGACATGTGGGAAGAAGTTCCACAATCTGAACCGAAGTTCAGCGCAAAGACATAATGTCTTAGAACAAAAGAGTAGCAATTTATCTAGTTTTAACCCCAGGACAAAGTGAGTGATTAAGAAGGTTTTTCACTGTTGACATTTGGACTGGATGATTTGTTACTGTGGGGCGTGGGGGTGTGGGGGGGACCTGCGCAGTATCGGTGGCCTCGACCCACTAGATGCCCCTAGTGCCCCTTCCATCCCACTCCAGTCATCTCCAGACACTGTCAAATGTCCCACGGGGAGCAAAATTACCCCCAGTTGAGAACCATTGGTTTAGGTCATGTTACCTTTAAATTTACAGTAAAAGGAAAGGAACCAAGTTCACAACCAGCTTTATGGATCACTACGCATAAATATATATTCTAGCACAAGCAACTCTGCCCACACAAAACACAACCACAAATCCTATTTTAGATCAAATTACTACAGAGCACCTACAATGGTATTGACCTGTGCAGTTAGTATGATAGCCACTAGCCTGATATCCGTATTGAGCACTTGAAACATGGCCAGTATGAACAGAGATGTGCTGTATAAGTGTAAAATTCACCCTGGATGTCAAAGATGAAGTCCCAAAAACATAATACTCTTTTGTATTGATATAATTTTGAACATAATGAGTTGCTTAAAATAAACTTTTTTAAAATAAAAAAAACAAAATTAGTAAAATTAATTTTAGTTATTTCTTTTTGATTTTTTAATAATTTTATGTATATAAAATTATACATGTGGCTTTTATTTATGGATTGCACTGTATCTCTATTGGGCAGTGCTGGGTCTAGAATCACGGGTACCGCTATTCAACCTTACTCTAACTTCTTTTTTTTTTTTTTTTTTATTAAAGATTTTATTTGACAGAGAGAGAGTGAGAGCAGGAACACAAGCAGGGGGAGTGGAAGAGGGAGAAGCAGGCTTCCCGCCGAGCAGGGAGCCCGATGTGGGACTCGATCCCGGGACCCCGGGATCATGACCTGGGCCGAAGGCAGACGCTTAACGACTGAGCCACCCAGGCACCCCTTACTCTAACTTCTGAGAAACTCTGGACATCAGGTTTAACAGGCATATCTTCTTGGAAGACAAGTTACCACCAATGCCAACTCAGGCATACATGAAGTTTATGACTGTTAGAATGTGTCGTTCAAGGTATGAGATTTTTTTTTTTTTTAAAGATTTTATTCATTTATTTGACAGAGAAAGAGCACAAGAAGGGGGAGCGGCAGGTGGAGGGAGAAGGAGAAGCAGGCTCCCCAGTGAACGGGGAGCCCGACATGGGGCTTGATCCCAGGACCCTGGGATCATGACCTGAGCCGAAGGCAGACGCTTAACGAACTGGGCCACCCAGGCGCTCCCAAGGTATGAGATTTTTAATCAGGCCACTGAAAGGCAAATCCAACCCATGGCAAGATTATCATGAGAGGACACACACCCAAAATTTGGTTGTTGAAGATTTAACAATGAAAATGGCTATCGATGTTCTTAGGGAATTCAAACTTCCCCTTAGTCTAATACTTCTTTTGTTGCATAATATCACTCTCAAAAAGTTACTGTTAAAAGTAGCGTATCCTTGGATTTTATAGTGTTTGCTATTTGAAAACATTAAGTACATTTGTCTAAGTATTACTTCCTATGTTTTTCACAAAAGCCCTTGGATATAATTAGGGAAAATTACTTACATATTGAAAATATAGCCCAAATTTTGTTTCCAGGAGGAAGATTTTGGCCCCAACGCCCTACATTCTTCCTACAAATGACTGCAGTTGGTCTGTGTTTAGACTCCACTTTTATGTATTTGCAAATTTCCCTATACACTTTTCTAATCAGAAGGAAAACAGGCCGGGGAGCCTGGGTGGCTCCTTCAGCTAAGCGTCGACTCCTGATTTTGGCTCAGGTCATGATCTCAGGGCCGTGAGATCAAATTCCACATCTGGCTCTGCGCTGGGCATGGAGCCTGCTGAATTAAGATTCTCTCTCTCCCTCTCCCTCAGCCTCTGCCCCTCCCCTCTAAAAAGAAAAAAAAAAGGAAAACAGGCATGCATGCTTTAAAATATTTAGAAAACAACCTAAAAGTTCTTAAGTTGTTCAATGTCTTCCAAATCTGACATAACCAAGGGCTTCTGTTATTCATGTTTATTTATAAATGATTCCTATGTAACACGATTTCTACAAAGACACTGCAAACTAGGAATCCGGGCGAGTCCGGGGCTACCCCTGCCGGACCCTAGCGCCACTCTCCCTGGAACTTGGCTTTCCTCCCTTACTGCAATTACTTACTCTCTGCTCCTCTAGGCTGCGAGTGCATCTTCAAGGTAGATGTTGTCTCTTACTCTTTTCCCCAGAGCACCAGAGGAACTTGTTTGTTGAAGGGTCGAACTTTAAAGTCCTTTTCTAGCTCTGAAACCGAGCAATTCTGTCTCCACAAGTGATAATCATTTAAATATCCCCCGATGTATGACGGTTTGACTTAAGATTTTTCTTAAACGCTGTGAAAGCGTTATACATTCAATAGAAGCCACTTGGAATTCTGAATTTTGATCTTTTCCCATGCTAGTCACACACAGTACCGTGCTCCCCAGACGCTGGGCAGTGGCGGTGAGCGGCAGCTCCCAGTCAGCCCTCCAGCGGGAGGGTAAGCAACGACACACAGAATTATTCTGTCCCTACAGGTGCCTTGGGTGGCTCAGGAGGTCAAGCCTCGGACTCTTGATTTTGGCTCAGGTCATGACCACAGAGCCCGAATGAGATCTGAGATCACAGGAGACTGAGCCTCGCCTTGGGCTCTGCGCTGGGCCTGGAGCCTGCTTAAGATTCTCTCTCTCCCTCTCCCTCTGCTCCTCCCTCCCTGCCGGTGTTCTCTCTAAAACAGAACAAAACAAAAAAACAACAAAAGAAATTCTTCTGTACCTATACAACCATTCCATTTTTCACTTCCAGTACAGTGTTCAATAAACTACAAGAGATATTCAAAACTTTTTACAAAATAGGCTTTGTGGTTAGATGATTTTGCCCAACTGTAGGCTAAGAAGTGATCTGAGCACATTTAACGTCAACTAGGCTAAGCTCCGGAGGTTAGGTATATTAAGTGCACTTTCGACTTACCATTATTTTCAATTTACAGTGGGTTTTTTTTTTTTTTTAAAGATTTTTTATTTATTTGAGAGAGAGAGAATGAGAGAGAGCAAGCACATGAGAGGGGGGAGGGTCAGAGGGAGAAGCAGACTCCCTGCCGAGCAGGGAGCCTGATGCGGGACTCGATCCAGGGACTCCAGGATCATGACCTGAGCCGAAGGCAGTCGCTTAACCAACTGAGCCACCCAGGCGCCCCAATTTACAGTGGGTTTAATCCGGAGGTAACCCAATCGTCAATCAAGGAAGATCTGAACTTAGTGATGTACATTTCGATGAAATAAACTATGCACCTGACCTAACACATAACGGTGCTCCATTACAGCAATAATCATTACAACTAAGGTGAACTCACCAGGGCAGCCCAACAGACTCTAGCGAGACATACTAATTCAGCGCAACCCACACCAAGCATCGTGCTTTCTTTAGAAGCCAAGGCTTCAACTACAATACCTTTTCCAAAGCTCTGTCAAAACCGGGGACACAGGTCATCAATTTCATCAGCTCTAGCAGATTATGTGTCAAGCGGCTCATCGTGGACCCTTGTGGCTTCTGGGCACGATGCAAGAAGGAACTCTGGGCGAGCCGGGAGCCCCGAAGTTCGGGAAGGAGCAAGGACAAGCAGGGCAAAGAAACCTGAGTCTGTCCTCTCCACCCACTGGGCACTCCGGGTCTGGCTGGCTCGGGCTCTGACCTGCTGCCGCCTTGGGTCTAGGATCTATCTCAAATTAATTTTGGTGGTATCGAGTGTAGTGGTCAACGTTCTAATTCTTATTTTCTATTATGAATGTCTAGTCATTCTAACACCATTTGTTAAAGACTTTCTTTTCTCTATTGAATTGCTTTGGGGCCTTTGTTGAAAATGCAGCGACTGTGTGAGTGTGGGTACTTCTGAGCTCTCTCTTCTGTCCCGCTGACTTGTCAGTCCTTGTTGCTAGCTCTGTCCTGGCTGGATTCCTGCAGCTCTCCACTTAGTCTTCAAGGAAGCAGAAGTTCACCAACTTGTTCACTGTTCTCAAGATTGCTTTGGGTTTTATTGTAGTTACTTTGTAGTTCTATAAATACATTTGAGGGTTATTAATTTCTTGTAAAAAACCTAGAATTAAAATATTTTCGGGTGCCTGGGTGGCTCAGTTATTAAGCGTCTGCCTTCGGCTCAGGTCATGATCCCAGGGTCTTGGGATAGAGTCCCACATCGGGCTCCTTGCTCGGCGGGAAGCTTGCTTCTCCCTCTCCCACTCCCCCTGCTTGTGTTCCCTCTCTCGCTGTGTCTCTGTCTGTCAAATAAATAAATAAAATCTTTAAAAATAAAATAAAATAAAAGATCTTTAAAAAATATTTTCATTTTGGTAAAACTTAAGGTAACTTAAAAATGACCTTTTAACCTATTTTTTAAAAAAAGATTTTATTTATTTATTTGACAGAGAGAGACACAGCGAGAGCGAGAACACAAGCAGGGGGAGTGGGAGAGGGAGAAGCAGGCCTCCCGCCAAGCAGGGAGCCCAATGTGGGGCTCGATCCCAGGACCCTGGGATCATGACCCGAGCCGGAGGCAGACGCTTAATGACTGAGCCACCCAGGTGCCCCCTTTTAACTTATTTTTAAGTGCACAATTCATTTACCTCAAAGATACAAATGTAGTGATCCGAAGGGGCACCAGCACCCCAATGTTTATAGCAGCAATGTCCACAATAGCCAAACTATGGAAAGAGCCCAGATGTCCATTGACTGATGAATGGATAAAGATGTGGTGTATATATACACAATGGAATAAAATGCAGCCATCAAAAAAAAAATGAAATCTTGCCATTTGCAATGACATGGATGGAGCCTGAGGGTATTATGCTAAGCAAAATAAGCCTATCAGAGAAAGACAATTATCATATAATCTCACCGATATGTGGCATTTAAGAAACAAGGCAGAGGATCATAAGGGAAGAGAGGAAAAAGTGAAACAAGATGAAACCAGAGAAGGGAGACAAACCATAAGAGACTCTAATCTCAGGAAACAAACTGAGGGTTGCAGGAGGGGAGGGGGGAGATGGGCTGGCTCGGTGATAGACATTGGGGAGGGTATGTGCTATGGTGAGCGCTGTGTGTTGTGTAAGACTGATGAATCACAGACCTGTACCCCTGAAACAAATAATTATTATATGTTAATAAAAATTTTGTACAGATCAGACCTCACCTCAACAAATGTTGTAAAAAACATTTTCAAGCCTTAAAAAAAAAAAAATCAATTCCCTGAAGTAAATTACTAAGTCATAGGATATATGCATTTCTATTTTTAAGCTATTGATCAATTGTTCTACAATTTGTAATAATTTACATGTCTCTCAGAAATATTAATAAAAATGACATAATGTGTTTAAAAAAATGCACAATTCAGTGGTGTTAAGCACACTCACAGTGTGTGACCATCACCACCAGCAATTCCCGGGGCTTTCTCATCTTCCCCACAGGAAGTCTGTGCCCATTAAACAACAGCTCCCTGTTCCTCACTCCCTTCAGTCCCTGACAACCTCGGTGTTGTCTCCATGAATTTGTCTATTCTGGACATTCATGTAAATGAAATCATACAATAGCTAGTCTTTTGTGTCTGGTTTATTTTACTCAGCATGTTTTCAAGGTTCATCATGTTGTAGCATGTGTCAGAACTTCCTGTTTTAATTTTTAAGTGGGCTCCACGCCCAGCATGGAGCCCAACACAGGGCCTGAACTCATGTCCTCGAGATCAAGACCTGAGCTGAGATCAAGATTCGGATGCTTCACCAACTGAGCCCCCCAGGTGCCCTCAGAACTTCCTGTTTATGGCTGGTAATATTCCATTTTACACACACACACACACACACACACGGTCTTGGAAATTTGTTCCTCTCTACTTATGAGAAATTTAGGAGAAACTTATGTTTTATCTGTTATTCCTGTGAGCTCAAATCAAAAGAGCACAGTGCACAGATTATAACAGGTGCCTATTAAATGTTCATTGATGATTGGAAGGGCCTATTGATGACTGGAAAAGACTTTATAACATCAAAATTCACTATTTTCAAAATACTGTGAGTACTGTAACTAGTTACTAGATTAAAAATTTATATTAGATCATCTCGAAAGTGTCAGCAAACTTTTAGTTGATCATGTTTTTAGTAATCCAAAATTTGTATATTCAGATTAAAGTTACTTTTTATTTGTGATTGATTTCCTAGTCAGATATCAGGAAGACTCATAAATGGGTTAGGAATTATTACCATGGCTTGTCGTAGAGAAGGGTAAAAGATCAATTCTGCTAGCACAAGAATTATTGTGCACAGGGTACACCTCCGTTTTTTACATAACAACATAAGAGAAACAAGAAGCAGCCTGTATGCCTAATGACAAGACGTGGGCAAAACACTCAAAGACCTGCGGTACTATGACTCAAAAAATGCTTTAAGTTTAATACATGTAAAATCATGTTTCACCAGCTTTACTGCTATTATTGACATACATACCATGTAAGTTTAAGGTGTACAACGTGATGATTTGATACACGTACGGACTGAGAAATGATTACCATGATAAGGTTAGTTAACAGCTCCATCTCCTCATGTAATTACCATTTTTGTGGTGATAACTTTTAAGATCCACTCTTTTAACTTTCAGGTATATTTTACAGTATTGTTAATTAGTCATCATGCTGTACATTAATCAGAGCCCCAGAACTTACTCATCTTATAGCTGAAGTTTGTACCCTTGGAACAACATCTCCCCATTGCCCCCACCTCCCAGCCTCTGCAAGCACTATTCTACTATTTCTTTGAGTTTGCATTTTTTAGATTCCACATATGAGTGAGAAGAGAAGGGAACACCTTGGAGATATTGCAGGTTCAGTTCCAGGCCACTGCAGTAAAGCGAATATTGCAATAGAGAGAGTCAAATTAGGTGTTTGGTTTTCTAGGGTGTATCAAAGTTATGTTTATAGTGTCGTCTGTTAAGTGTACAACAGCAGTATATCTAAAAAATACATCCCTTAATTTAAAAATACCTCACTGATAAAAAATGCTGACCATCATCTGAGCTTTCAGTGAGTTGTAATCGTTTTGCTGGTGGAGGGTCTCATCTTGACGCTGATGGCTGCTGATGGATCAGGGTGGGGGTGTCGAAAGCTGGGGTGGCCGTGGCAATTTCTCAAAATAAGACAACAGTGAAGTTCACCACAGTAGTTGACTCTTCCTTTCATGACTTCTCTGCAGCACGTGATGCGGTTTGATAGCATTTTACCCACAGAACTTCTTTCAAAACTGGAGTCATTCCTCTCACACCCTCCTGCTGCTTTATCAACTAAGTTTCTGTAATATGCTAACTTCTTTGTTGTCATTTCAACAGTCTTCTCAGCATCCTCACCAGTAAGTTCCATCTTAAGAAACCACTTTCTTTGCTCACGCATAAGAAGCAACTCCTCACCTGTTCAAGTTTGATCATGAGCTTGCAGCAGTCCAATCCCATCTTCAGGCTCCTTTCTAATTCCAGTTCTCTTGCTGTTTCCACCACATCTGCAGTCACTTCCTCCACTCAAGTCTAGAACCTTCAGCTTGTAAAAAATGCAGTATCTGCAAAGCACAGCATGAGGTGTGCCTGGACAGTATTTGTCTTTCTTGGACTTATTTCACATAGCATGATGCCCTCCAGGTCCATCCGTGTTGTAAAAGGCAGAATTTGTGTTTTTTTATGGTTGAATAATATTCCATATTGTGTGTGTCCCACCTTTTCTTTATCCATTCATCCATCGCCGGACCCTCAGGCTGCATCCATGGCAGCTCCTCTGCCTTCTGCTGCAGTGAACATGGGGGCTGCAGATGTCTGAGACAGTGACTTCATTTCCTTGGGCTATCTGCCTAGAACTGGGATGCTGGGTCATACGATAGTTGTATTTTCCATTTTTGGAGGTACTTCATACTGTTCCGCAATAGTTGCACCAATTTACATTTGTACCAACAGTGCACGAGGGTTCCCCTTTCTCCACATCCTCGCCAACCCTTGTTATTTCTTGTCTCTCTGAGGATAGCCATTCTGACAGGTGTGAAGTGCTGTCTCATCGGAATTTTGAACAGTTACATTTTCCTGACAATGAGTGACGTTGAGCACCTTTTCATATACCTGGTGGCCATTTGTATGTCTTCTTTGGAAAAATGTCTATTCAAGTCCTTTGCCCATTTTTTAATCAAGTTGGTTTTTTGTTTTTTTTTGCTGTTGAGTTGTTTGAGTTCTTTATATATTTTGGGTATTGATTCCTTATCATATAGATGGTTTGCAAATATTTTTCCCCATTCAGTAGGCTGCCTTTTCATTTTGTTGATAGTTTCCTTTGCTGAGCAGAACTCTTTTTAGTTTGACATAGTTCCACTTGTTGATTTTTGCTTTTGTTGCTTATGCTTGGTGTCATATCCAAAAAATTACTGCCAAGGCCAGTGTCAAGCAGCTTTCTTCCTATGTTTTCTTCTAGTGGTTTCAGGTCTCAAATTTAAAGCTTTAATCCATTTCAAGGTATTGAGTGGTGTGAGATAGTTCAATTTCATTCTTCTGCATGTGGTTATACAGTTTCCCATTTATTGAAAAGACTATCCTTTTCCCAATGAGTATTCTTGGCTCCCTTGTCAAATATTAGTTGACTAAGTGTGGGTTTATTTCTGGGCTCTGTACCATTGGTTCATGTGTCTATTTTTATGCCAGTACTATACTGTCTTGATTACCATAGCTTTGTCATAAAGCTCGATATCAGGAACTCCAGCTTTGTTCTCTTTCAAGATTACTTTGGCTGAATATTCAGGGTCTTTTGTGGTTCCACACAAATTTTAGGGTTGTTTTTTTCTATTTCTGTGAAAAATGTCATTGGAATATTGCTAAGGATTTTATTGAATCTGTAGATGGGAAAATAATGTTTTTATGATGTGACTAAAACCCATACTGTGCTACCAAGCAGCAGTAGAGACTGTGGTATTTAATCTTCAGTAAATACACTCATGATCGACGCTGGCTCTAGCGTCTGGCGAGATTAGACATTTTTGGCCAAGTTCTACACGGCCTGTCTCTAGTTTTAGTTGCCACTTCCTCGGGAATTATAGTTGGTTATTTCTAACCTCATTGGGTTTAAAGAAGAGTAATGTTGTTTACCCACAGTTCCACTGCAGTGAATTAGAGAACATCAGATGTTTCCTACCTACCCACAGTGTGGCATAAAATGATGAGACAACATTCAACTTTCTTTGTGGCCGCAGGGGAAAAACTGGACTCGGGGCCAGAGAGAAGTGTCTCCCTTTCCTATCCGCCAGTTTGCTTGGCTCATAGGAATGTATCATCAGACAGCTTTGGAGGTTTCTTCACTCTTGTTTCTGTGGATACTTCACTGTAGTTTGGAAAGTCAACTCCTGCCTGTGTAGGACAACTGTGACGTCCAGAAGCTTCAAGCTCCCAAGGGATCAAGGAGAGGCTAAGTAGCTGTTACCTTTACTTGAAAGGAAGTGGACTAACAGGGACGTCCCCCCTTCCCGGCCTGCTTCTGATCCCTGATACTGACATGTGACATTATGGTAAGGCAGATACCACCTACTGGCTATATTTTGGGGAAAGCTGCTTAATCTCTGTACCTCAGTTTCCCCATCCAACATCTTAACTGTAGCCCTGTGGAGAGAGAGCCCTGAGGCAGGAGCGCCCAGCCAGGCCACACCAGATTCTTGACCCACAGAAATGGTGACATAATGCATGTTGCTTTAAGCCACTGAGTTTTGGTGTCATTTGTTACACAACAATAAATACACCACTTCTTAGATTAAAAGAAATAATAAAAATGGGTTCCTCTTCACTAGTAATGGTTTTTCTTTTTTTTTAAGAAAGATTTTATTTATTTGACAGAGAGAGGGGGAGAGCACAAGCAGGGGGAGCAGCAGAGGGGGAGGGAGGGAGAAGTAGGCTCTCTGCTGAGCAGGGAGCCCAATGTGGGGCTCGATCCCATGACCCCGGGATCATGACCCGAGCCAAAGGCAGACGCTTAACCGACTGAGCCACCCAGGTGCCCCACAAATAATGGTTTTTCAATGACTATTTCATCATTAGGATTTTGCTGGGCTTGAGTAGGAACTGTTCTAGACGTCCAACTCTTCACCAGGTCAGTGTCAATAGTCAGTGGGCTGCATTTCCAACAGAGCCACCATCAGTGGTATTATCATGGCGCGGGGAGGCAGGTTCTGCTGTTCCTTCTGGAACTTCTACTAACCAACCTAGTTTGGTATCCAAATATCTGAACTCTAGGCAGTTATTCATAACTGCTCTCTCCTGATACTTGTTTAAGAGCCAGCTTTAGATTTTCTCTCTGCTCTAACACAGGATTCTTTGCTTCTTCCTGCCTCTCTGACTTCTGCCACTCAGTAGGTGGTGGTGACTTGATGACAGTTTTTAGAATTTCTAAGTTATTACTGGCCTGTCAGTTTACGGACTGATTTGCATTTATATACTGTTTGTTTCTTCAGTAATCACCTCTCAAGGGATCAATGCCTTGGGCTCTCTGAGCAAGCCCATTAACAGAAATCAAAGTTGGCCAAATCCAAGTAAAATAAGCATTTTGATTTTCTTGAATTTATACTGCTTTCTCATTTTAAAAGATGTTTGAAATTTAACTTGATTTCCCTCAAAAGTTTTATTAGGAGGTATTCTACATGTGGTGCATATTTACAGTCTCCTCCTAAAAACAAAAGTAAGCTTTCATAGCAATGGCACGTCAATCTCTTGTAACGTCAATCCTCCCCCAAGGCTGTAGGTCCCCCCAGTTTATTCTGTAGATGCATCCTAGGCCCCGATTGATTGGAATGACCCGTACCCTGGAAAACGGGGGCCTGTCAAAGATGAGCATTCCTGTGCCCGAGTCTGGCAAGGGAAACTGCTTGTTTTCCCTCTCTCATGAAGAATCCCTCCTTTGGCAGGGCCATTCCAGAGACAGAATGGTCAATCAACTCTCTCTAAAACCTGAGCCAGTAACAGGATTGTACATAGTTCTTGGCTCACTAAATTCCTTTGTGATGCATAGCTGCTGGCCAAGTTGGAGGACTGACTACTGACTGAATTTCAACCAGTCTTAAAAGATTGTGGGAACAACAGGCTGAACTGGGTCTGCTTCCGAGTTGACAATTTTAAGATGTGCTCTTATCCCCCTTCTTCCAATAATACTCACAAAATTGGCACATGCGTCACAACTGATGCTATCTTAGATGTCACCTGGTAAATATTGGCTTTAAGAAGTTAAGAAGCAGCATTATTGTAAATGTACTAGCTTACTATTAGAAGGGTCTGTGGGCATCCGAGTTTAATGCTCTGCTTAATGCAGAGAATCCTGATCATCTGTGGCAAGGATTAACTAGCGGAGCCTGGGCTGTGTGTTCTGGACCTTTCCTCAGAAGGTTAAGGCTCCTGTTACCAATCTGTGTTGGTTTTTTTTTTTAAGATTTTATTTATATCTATCTTTATTTGAGAGCGCACAAGCTGGGAGAGGGGCAGAGGGGGAGGGTGAGAGACAAGCAGACTCTGTGCTGAGCATGAAACCCAACAAAGGGCGTGATCTCAGAGTCCTGAGATCATGACCTGAGCCGAAATCAAGAGTTGGATGCCCAACATACTGAGCCACCCAAGTGCCCCTGTGTTGGTGTTTTTTATACAAACACAGCTCAGATAAAGTTAAGCACCGTTTCATACAATTTAAGAAGAACATATCTGAGTTTTCTAAATAATGTTGGATTATATGCTTGCATGCACCAAACTAAAATTTGCTATGGTATTTTTTTAAGTAGACTCCACACCCAGCATGGAGCCCAACATGGGACTTGAACTCACGACCGAGATCAAGAGTCAGACACTTAACCGACTGAGTCACCCAGGTGCCCCATTACAGTATTTTCTAAATGTATGCTGTTCTGTATAGTTTCATATTTTTTCAGATACTAAATCAGTGTATACATTCTAGGTTCAACAGAGCACAGGTACTTCTATAAAAAATAAGTTTTATTAACAAAATGGGCTCACAGTATAAAATACATATAGATGGTTCATTATACCAATTTTTTGGATCATCTTTCTCATTAGGTGTAGCACTGTAGACAAGTAAATAAAGCACAAGCAAAGACTAATTCCCCCTGCCCAAGGCCTATGAAACCATGAAAAACAAACACAGACTGCTAAGTCGGTCATCTTTTACCTCCCCTTCCACCATTAACCTCTTTCTTGGAAAGCTGCTTCTGTTACTCTTACGCTACTCCTCAGCTTGCTGCCTTACCATCTTGGCCACCCACGAGAGGCAGAATTGGGAAGAAAATGAGTTTAAGTTTAAAGCAAAAGCTCTTGCCCACAACAGTGCTAGAAATCTAGCCCAGGAGATTCTGGCTGTAACTGCTGATAATCACGTCCCTCAAGGGCCACTTCTTTATTCCTTAAGCCAGAGAACACCACAAAGACATGACCAACTTTTTATGCCCTTCCTCAGTTTGGGCTGGGCAGCCCCAGCGAAGGACGGCAGGATTTCAGTGAAGTAGAAATGGCTTAGGTGTTCCTTTTAGAACTTTTGTAGGAATTTGAGAACGAGGTCCCGCAGTCGTACCCTGAGCATCTCATCATTGTCACAAATGATATGAGTCGAATCTTCCTCAATCTGGATGAGCGTCTCCGCTTCCTGGAGCAGGACAATATGGCCCTTCGCTGTGTCTTCCACCTTAATATCACTGAAGCCATGCTGCTCCAAAAGAAGAGAAAGGAGGATGATGGATACTCTGAAAGCAAGGGGCTGACTGAAAGGCAGGAGGATATTGCAGCAACTGATGGTTCTAAGAAAGGACACTTCCTAGACTTGGCTAAACTGAACATTCTAGAAACTATCATTTTTGACGCTCCCCAATATAATTCTTCAGACTCGTCACAGGACCTCCTACAACAATAGAATTCAAACACAGCTGCATATACTTTAAAAGAAGCCTCCAAACATGCAAAATCTCATACAAAACACAACAAAACTTCTATAACTTGCGTAAGCTTTTGTGAATTACCTGAGGAGCACATCCAAGCGCCTGGGTTCAGCCCATACTGGGCTGTCCATCACCCAACCACACCAAGGTCCCTGATTTAAAAAAAAAGCTTCATCCCATCCCAGGAAAACGCCATTCCTCAAAGCAAGATACCAATGGCCTTGTGATTTGGCAAATCCTTCTCAAGAGAGAAGGAGACAAGGCAGCACAGAAATACTTCTCTAACTACCTTAACGTGAGTTATAGAATTTTCTTACACATCACACATAAAGTTGAGAAAGAGGAAAAGAAGTAGAAATAAGACTGCTCTGCCTGAAAGGGACAGGTGCTAAGGGTCAATTTCTGGATGAGCCAGGCCGAAGAACTAAATGAAGGTGTTTCTGGGAAAGCAAGCTGTTTCAAGCTTTAAAAAGAAACAAGTCAAGCTGAGTCCTACCAATAGGGGCCGGAACAGCGCAAGGTTCCGAGGAAGGAGCTGCTGCCGTGTTCACTGCGTCACACGGGACACTCCCAGGCTAATTCCCATGCAGTGTCCCCACCCTCAGGGGCCAGGAGGGCTGCACAACGTGGCCACAGTCTTTCCTTCAGGGACAAATTAAACCACTGATGGCCGGCTGCTGATCCGGTGAAGGGCCAGTGTCCTCCAGAGGACCGCCGACTTCCTCCCTCTCTTCCCACCCATCTGGGAGTTGCTGGGCCTGCTTCTCCCACTCCCAGGGATCCAGCCACATGGGCGCCTCTGCCCTCACTGCCCCCCAGTCCTGAGCCTCTCGTCTCTTGTGACACGGCCATGCTGGCGCTCTGACAGCAAGGGGTCTTCTTGGAAAGTGAGGCTCGAAGGGGCAGACCTACAAAGTCGTCTTTACCTGGCCTTTCCCACCTCGCTCATCGGTCGCATCTAGGTTTCTGAAGGGCTCCCCTGGCTAGTTCCCACAAGAAACGGTGGGGTGAGGTGGTCTCGCAGCCGAGTCTGACGGGAAGGGGCTGGCAAAGAAGAAATGGGGGACCTACAGGGAAGAAGGGCATGGTCTTCTCTCACCTCTCTGGGACCCTGCCCCCGTTCTGTTTCCCGCTTCAGGGACAGCAGCTCAGCCTGTGGAGCCCGAGAGAAAAGCAGCGACGCGAGCGAACAGCAGGGAGGCCGCTCCCGCGCGGCCTGGGTAGCGCTCACCTTCTCCAGTGTCTGCACGAACTGCTCTACGGGGATTGAGCCACTGAGCAGGGGCTTCAGCACTTTGCAGTCCGGGATGTCCTCGGTCGCCCGCTTTCTCTTCTTGCCGCCTGTGGGCTGGGCTGGCCTGGGCGGGGGCTAGAGCGGGAGACAGCGCAGATCCCATCAAGCACTCCCCCCGAGAGTGGGCAGTGCGGGGCCACGGCACGAGCCTGTCTGCCCATCCCGCGCCATCCCCGTGGCGAGGTCGGCCAGCTCTGGGGTTCAGGGCCGCCGTGGCCTGGGGGCTCCACCTGGCGTTCTTCGTAACAGAAGCTAACGCCAAAGCACCCACACGGCATCAGGACCTTTTCTGGCAGAGGGATCTTCCTTTGATCATGACTCATTTTTGAGTTTTAAATGATTCATTTCAGTATTTTCTGAGTAAATTCTTTAAATAATAAACTGTGTTGGCAACTGCTGGTGTAGCCGAGGCCACCAGCGGTGGGGGCAGACTGACGGGTTAAAATGAAGGTCAGAGACACTGTCTACAAAGTGGTGGTAATGGAATTTGGTGAGGATGAAGTGGGAAGGTGAGAAATGATCATGGCAAGGGGCTCACATGGCGCACATACTTTACGTGGCAGAATGGTCCAAGCCTGAAAGGAGTTTTTCTCGGTGGCGGGGGGCGGTGAGGACAAGGGCCTACAGAGCGACGCCACGAGGCCGTAAACATGGTGAACTGGGGCACGAGGGGCCGGGGACAAGGTCCTGCGGCCTGTGGGCCGGGTTGGCTCCCAGGTGCCCAGGTGCTGCCCGCTTCCGCAGGCGTGTTCCGTAGGGGAGGCCTCCTCCGGGGGGTGGGGGGTGGGTTTTCCTGCTGCTCTGGGGGCTCCCCCGCCCCCGCCCCGCACTCCGCACTCCGCACTGCGGGTCTAGCGAAGGCGCCCGCCGGTGCTTGGAGCCGGGAAGGGCACTTAGGATGATGTGCGGCCCCAGCGCTATGAATAATAGCCGCTCTTCCCATTTCTCTCTCTGAGGCATGTGGCCAGAGAATTAAGTAGGGAAGAATTTATACGCCGTGTTCTCTCTGTTTCAAATCTAATCCATTAAGGAGTCTCGTCTCTCACTTGTGCTGGCTGGAGTGCTAGGACCACTGGTGGGGGTGGCCTGGGGGGTTCCTCGTCTTCCCAGGCTCCAGCGGCAACTCAGGGGGGCAGGCCCAGCCCATACCTGAAGGACGTCCCCCATACCTGAAGGACGTGCTTGTTGTCTTTCGTGTGCAGCACAGCCGAGACGGTTGCCAAGGAAATGCCAGGCTTAATCTCCATGGGCACCAGTGTGTCTGCAAGCTGGAAGCAAACAGCGGTCTCAGCTGGGCTCACCTACGTGTGAGGGACGAGGTGCTGCAGCTGCGCCATCCGAAGTCAGCACCAGGAGGCCACACGGGGAGCTCACGGGTGGCCGGTGATAGCCAAGGCCAGCTTTCCACAGCCACCAGCTCGCTCGCAGCGCCGCACCCCTGCCAGCCTGGTGGGAAAGGTGTGGCATCTGGCGCCGTGAAGCTGAGCCATTAGTGACCGCCATTCCTCCTTTTCTTTTCTTTTGAACTTTTGTTTATATCATTGCAGTCTAAAATGATCACATGATTTTAAGGAAGAAAGAAGGTAAAAAAATTTAAAAATACCTTTAATCAAAAATACATTACACATACAAGAAAGAAGGAGGTAAGAGAAGCAGAGAGAAGGGGGTGGTGGCGGTGGGTAAACTGGGCTGAGAAGAGGAGGAGAAGGAGCCTGAGCCCAGCGTTCTTTGGCCTGTCCTGGGTGCTCTCCCTGGAGGCGGCCCATGACTCTCAGCAGCCACCTTGCGCAAGCCTGTGCCGTCGCATGCTGGGACCCAGGGTGCTGACCCTTCTGCTTTACCCTTTTGTTAGTCAACCCCCAAATGATGCACCACCAACACCCTGCCACGGGCTCGTCACCCGAACTGCCACAACCTCACATCCACCTTTCAGGTGGCTTCCAGACCGCTCCTGACACTTCCACAGGACCTCTCGGAAACTGCTAAGGGCTCCTCCTTACTCAGAATACCTATCAGGTGCTGACTTTCCATGCAGGCCTCTGCCTCTGACCTCATAACCACTAGGTGACTAGTTATCAGGCAGGCAGGACAGGACAGCAGCATCTGGACTGAGTGAGCTAATTCCTCGAAATCTGACTTCTCCTAAAGGTGGAACACCCAACCATCTCTTTCCCTACCACCCGAGTCTGATGTGCACCCCTTCTCCGAGGCAGCTTTGGAGCTCTCTGACCCCACCACTGGCAGTGATGTGTGATCTTGTGAGAAGCCCTCGCTCCAGGGTTGAGTCGACTATCACTCTGACACATGTAGACCCCGAGCTGTCCAAGTCTCCTTTGTGTAAAAACAAAAGTGAATAAATATGCAAGACTCCATTTATGTAACTATGAAAATCAATATCCCATGGACAGAGGACGCCACTTAGGATATTTAAAAGGAATGTGAGAACTGTTTCATGAAATAAGGAAGCACACACAGCATGAGTGTGAAACGCTCCCCCCGGGAGACCCATGTCTGCTCCGGGCCCCCGACAATGCCCGTCCGTATGCGGCCTGGCAGCACTGGCTTGGGAGGTGTGGGGACGGCATTGTGGGGACATGGGCAGCCCTGTGAGTGAAATCTAAGACTCCGAGGGACGTCTACCCAGAGCCCACAACCACCACCACTCAGCTCAGACACGTCTGTGAGCAGGGGACGCATCCCTCGCTGCCCAAGACCAGAGAGAGAGTTTTCCCACCAGAACACATCCACGAGGGCTGGCACATCAGGTCGCCTGTCTTGCACTTACAGGGACAAAGGAGGAGCATTATGAGGAAGCTGCAGAGGACACACTCAGAGGACACAGAGGAGAAATAAGCATTCCTTAGCAGTAGCAAAACCTGAAGAATGGTTTTAACCCCTGCATCTCACGCAGGCCTCTCCCAGGCAAAACTCAGTGATGCTTTTAGTTCCCTCTACATTCCGTATAAGGACAAAGATTTCTGTAAAAGAATGTTTCTGAAAGCATGATTTATAATATAGAAAAAGCAGAAATCATAAATGTCCACAACTGAAGAAAGAGTTATGAGATGCACTTATGATGTTAACATCTGTTACTTCATTACCCGAGAAATGAGAAGGCTCTGAAGACCCCACCTCCCTTCCCAGGTCCTTGCTTAAGAGTCTTTCTGTGGCCAAAAGACAGCCACTTCTGGGACAGTCCTCTTCTGAGACTCAAGTGGAAAGCCCAGGTTTGACCATGAGAGAGAGAACGGCTCACCTCTGGCATGATTTCGATCTTCTCATAGCGACGCTTGAAAGGCAAGGCGAGGACCTCGGCCCGCCGGTACGACATGGCAGGCGGCTGGCAGTCGATCATCAGGTCCATCCGGTGGGACTGCGCGGGGGGTGGCTGTGTGTACTGCTCGGGGCAGACCACGTGGAGCGGCTGAGAACCGACGGGACGGGGCGGGTGAGGGAGGCAGCCCAGCCATGGCCTTGTGCGCGCATGCTCGAACGCACCACTTTCGCGCCATCTGACCTCCCCTCCTCTCAAACCCAAGTAACCGGGAGCAGGACAGGTGAGCGCAGTGCGGGGAAAGAAGAATAAAAATTTCAGGGCAAAGCCCTCAACTGCCAGCCACGTAGACTAGTGGGGGAATCCAGTGCCTCTATTTGCATTTGTTTTTATTTACTATTTTTAAGGCACTTTGATGGTGACTTCCATGGGTCTACTCTCAACTGGTCCCAAGCCCCTCGAGGGCATAGTCTTGTCATCACACCCACCGTCACTGACTGGTGGGGACAGCCGGTGGCCAGTGGGCAAGGACTGCTGACTTCCAGGCTAGTCTGGTGCTCCGGGGTTGGGCTTTTTTCTGGTATCAGCAGGTCCGCTGGTTTCCGACAGTGGGCACTGCTCAGGTCACACACTCAATTGTGTAGGACAGACTGAATCAGAGCTTTTTTCCAAAATACCTCTCTTTGTTATTTTGAGAGACAAAAATAGTAAACCAACGTCTACTTGGGACAAATACCATGCAACTGAAAATTGACCCTGGCCGGCGGTCCTGAATCACTGTATTGCCGCTGCTTTTGCTTAAGAGCCTGGAGCGCGCCTCAAGTTCCTGGAAGGAGGCCTTCCTGCAGGCCACCCAGCTGCGTTCAAAACAGCGCTTGTTCTGTTGGGCTCATCCTTGTTCTCTTCCTGGCCTGGGTGGTATGTTGTAACTCCTCTCAGAGCCGGCCGACGGCACGGTCTCAGCCTAAGGCCTCCAGCCGCCTTTCCCCCTCCTCCCGTCCCCACTGCCCCTGTCCTCCCAGGGGATCCATGAGCGCAGCACTGCTGTGGGGACGGCAGGGGGTGGGGGGGGTGTTACTTAGTCAACTGTCTCCAGCCGCATGCTGACGCGTACACGGTGGGCTACTGAATTGCCAAACCGGCCCCAACTTATCCACTGCTCTGATCATGTCTAGAGAAAGCCCATATTCTTTCCTGTAGGGCCAGCAAGCGAGGGATCACCATTAGCCACGATCTCTGCATTCCTGAGGCTCTTCAGCTTCCCATGCCTTGCTACCCTTCCTCAGAGTTCTGTGTTAGTGCCTCAACCCGAGGTCAAAGATTCTGGGAGGAGGAAAGCAAACTTCTGACCTGGGCTGAGGAAAGTGAAGGGAGCTAATTATCCCTTGCTAAATTACTAGGTGAAGCGACAGGAGGCGTGCCAGGGCACTGTGGTGCTCATTTGAGCTCCCGAGGCAATGGGGAATGAGAAACCTTCCTCTGGCCTCGCTTCCTGGCCAGGCCCGAGCAGCCTCCCCACGCCCACTATCAGACGTGCTGCCGAGTGCTCGCTCCCCACTCCCCCTCTCAGTTCTCCTGCTGTGCGGACAGCCTTCCTTTTACCGACCCCTTTACCCAACTACTTCTGCCCTTTCTCTATGGCAGAAAGTGCAAAAGGAAAAAACAAACAAAAGCAACAAAAAACCAAACCAAACCAAACCTCTCATAAAAAGCAAAGTAACCCAGTGTGTGGTTACAGTGTGTCCACATGTGCAACAGGGCCCAATCCAGGTCTCAGCTAAACTGTCTTTTGGCTCCATGAGGAGGTTTCTAGAACGACTTTTTTGAGGGGAGAGGGGGCAACTTGCTTTTAACTGGACACGGAATTTTCTCATCAAAAATAATAGACTGTTTATGCCTTTTTTTCCTTCCACTTTTGATTTCTTTAGAACGGAAAGTCGCTTTCTGGGTGTGAAGCTCAGTGCTGTGAGGGGTAATTAAGGAGCAGACGCATGAGAAGTGAGCCAGGCAAGAAATGCAGCAAGGCAGCCAGCCCTCACCCCACAGACGCACGAACCCCCCCCCCCGGCGGTGACAGGGCCGCGCGGGGACACCCGCGAGGGGTCCCTTCCTTACCTGCACTTCCTTAAGCAGCTTGGACACTTGGATGAAATTCAGCCGTGTATCAATGGGGCAGTAAATGCATTTCATGGCCAAGGGCTGGTAGGGAGCCAGTGCTTCCAGGTAGGAGAAATCGGGTTCTAATGAGAGCACAAAAAACAAAATGTGAAATGCACACAACGGAGTTGCCGCCAAGTGAGGAGGCGGCTGGTGTGGTTAAGGCCAAGCAGACGGCCGCACGGTTGGAGGCTGAGGCAGTGTAAGGCCGGTGGGAGCTGGGTTCCTTATCACTGGGGAGGAGGTCTTTCCACATAAGGACAAGGAGAGGCCCGAGTGAACAGCGCAGGGTGGATGCAGAATTGGAGGGATGGGTGTGAGCTCAAGGCTTCCAACACACAGAGACAGAGGAGATAAACAAGCGGTAACTAAGTAAATGGGGGAGAAGGGAAAGCTCTTCTTTACGACAAAAGGCCAAATAAAGGTAAAAGAAACAATGAAGGTAAAGAAAAAAAAAAAATCACCATTTGGCAACCATCACAGTAATAACTTTTTCTGACCAGGATCATCAATAGATGCTAAAAAAATTAGATAGGAATCTGGGGAAGACAAGGATATGTAGTCTCAAAGTGTCCATCTCCCCCGACCCCCAAGATAATGATTACATATAAAAATAGTGACCTCACAGTGGAGAAATCTGGCGCAGGCCACGCGAATCGAGTGCTCAGAGTTAACACGCAGGGATGAGACAAGCCACACACCACCACTTGACAGGATGCCCCAAGAGGAAAAGAAAAGGACCCTGGCCCCACGTCACCATATGCTTCTGCTGCGGCCACTGTGCTCCTATCAGCCAAGCCCCCACGCAGCCCTCATGGCCCATCTGTTCCCTCCAGAACCACTCACCGCAGCCTGCTTGGCAGGGACAGTCAATTCACTCGAGGAGGCTGTCCACCCTGAGCCAGAAGAACCGGCACATTTCTGGTGTGAAAAATAATACTCAGATTCCCAACAGCCTGTGCGCCCACGAAGACATCACTTCTTACAGCCCTCAGGCGTACACTCACCTGTCCCACTAACTTATCCAGTGCATTTGGGAAAACTGATGGAACTTCCAGATTTTTAAACTACTCCCCATCCAGCAGCTCCTCTTTCCCGAGAAGAACACCCCAAAATGAGGCAAGCATTTGGGAGGATGACAGACTCCCTTTTGACGTGGACTACGTGAGCTTCAACTGTGCCACGGCTGTAATGTGATCTGCAACAGGGGTCCAAGACTCCTGACACTACCAGACCTCACAAATGACCTAACGGCCATTCTGAAACCCCTCAAAACCGGTTGAGATTTAAATTCATTATCCAAGGTGGTCATGGACCATCACACAGCCCTTGATTCCTTCCTAGCTGAAGGAAAATTCATACCACAGCCAATGCCCTAACTGTGCCTGTGTAAACACTGTACCCACTGTCC
This sequence comes from Halichoerus grypus, assembly GCF_964656455.1. Classification (NCBI taxonomy): domain Eukaryota; kingdom Metazoa; phylum Chordata; class Mammalia; order Carnivora; family Phocidae; genus Halichoerus; species Halichoerus grypus. The sequence continues at coordinate 154,581,602 of NC_135714.1, read as the reverse complement.
TATCAGAGTCAACAACTCCTCAAAAAGAATAGGAGAGACCCCCGCTTAGTCCTACTACAATGTTCTCCAGATTGCCTCCCGCTTAGCAAAACTTGGCAATGGTGAGGTTCTAGGTACCATGAGTCAGTGTCTTGTGGCCTGACTTCCTCTTGGCCAAAGGGGCCCGGGAAAGAGAGAAGCAGCCCCTGCCAGCTGCTTTTCTGAGCTCTCGTGACCCTTTCTACTGGGCCTTGCTGTTCGCCAGAGCCGGCCGATCACTCACGGCTAGGCCACGGTGTTCTCCGGCTGGACATACAGTTTCACTGAGCACTCACACCAGACACGGCCACTTGTGACCACAGTGGATCAAGACAACAACAAGAACCCTTCTGTAATCATGCCTGAACACAAAACCACAACACTGTTCCAACCCCAGAAGAAGCAAATATTACCCTATCCTGGCTCCATTCTTCTTGCCTTCTAGATAAGAATTATTAAGATACTCAGTCACATAACCACTCCTGTTTCCTGATAGCAGCCAATCCAGAACAATGTCCCGCAGCTGTGAACCCACCTCAAAATCAGCCAACACAAGCCCAAATCCGTAGTTCTTTTCAACATGCTCTGAGATGCCTCCCACTTCCCCATGGTATGCGTCCTTCCCAGCTGCAGTGAGTCGTGAAGCCAACTTTGTTTGACTAGTCATGTGGTGGAGGCCTCTGGCACTCCTCACCAACAGGCTGAGCCCAGGGAAAGGCCCCCGTGTCCCTGATCCTAAAGCGCTGGGGATGGAGTAGACTCCCTTCCATCATTCAAGTCTTAAAAGCAATGAGAAAGAAGTCAATTGATAACTTTCTTAACAGCTTTTATGTGCCAGGAACTACATGAAGTGTCTTCTTATAACATTTCACTAAATGCACAGGGCCACTCAAGGAAGGAGCCAGCAATAACGCCATTTGATGAGGAAGGAAACGAGGCTCAGAGACATGGGTAACTTGGCTTCGGTTACAGTCCATTGGACCAGATTCGGATCAAGGTTTTTTATTTCACTGCGCATAAGATTTCCAAATCCCAAGGCTGACTAAAGATCTAAAATTGATAAAATAATAGAGTGATTAAGTAAAACCCCTGCTTAACCTCATGAAAGGATCTGTTCTACTTTGAAGGGTTTGTCTCCAGAAGGAAAACTGTAAGCCAGGGAAAACTATAACCAAAGGAGAAAGGCCCAATTCAGGAAATAATTCCTAAAGGGGTAAAACAAGAGTGGTTACTAGAATTATTGCCATTCTTGAAACAGCATACAAAATCCTCACAAAAACATTTCAGTAGAAATCTGCCTCAGGGAAAAATCTCCAAAAACTGCTATGAAAGTTTTGTCCAGTATAGTTTCCTAACAGTCCATCTTGCTCTAGTCCTACTCCTTCCCTTGTGGTTTCTTCACTGTTGGTATCTACGACAAATGAGTGTTCATATTTCTGTCTCACTGTAAAATTCGTCCGTTGGTCTCCATTTGGTCGGTGTGTTGAGTGATGGTCCCAGGGGAAAGGGCAAGCTTTTGTTTGTTTACCTGTAAATATGACAGTGTTGAGACTCGACTTCCCCCAGAGCTCCATGAAGTGGACCACGTCCCCAAACCGGAGGGAGGGGTGCCCGGTGAACACCACGCACGGCTGGCGGAAATCACTGCTGAAGTCTCCGTGCAGGCTGGGGTAGTGCTTCAGCTTGTTGGTCTGAATGAGCTACAAGACGTACAGAGAAGCACACGGAGAGACGTCAGCCCGTGCAGGCAGAGGCAAGAACCACACAGCATGGCAGAGGGAGCAGAAGGAAATGAAAAATACAAACAAATCTGATTAATATTTGTCAAAAATGGACATTTTCTACCTACAAGGTGACTTTCTGAACAGATGAGGCCTTCTGGTACATAGTAACCTACTCAGTGGGTACTTCTGTTCAGGCTGTTAAGGCCTGATGGAGTCTAAGTCTTCCTTTAGAGCTTCCTGACACCCCAAGCTCTGGCCCCAGAAGTTCCCAATATGAGTTATTATTTGAAGTACAAGTAACTTTCCCAAAACATGTGAATCACTAAGTTCTGTCAACAATAAACACCTCACACAAGGAAAATTATTTAGCCGCATAGGACCACCTCTTGAGAAGTTGCAGCTGTAAGTTACTGCAGCAACTTCATAAAGACAAAAGCCAAATTGGCTTTCAGAAATTTAGATGTGACGTGCTCACAACACAGAGCTGTGGGAAGATGTGGGCCATGCGCAGCCTCAAACTTGTCTCAAAAGTGTATGCTTTGAACTAAAAAGATCTCCCTTCCAGCACAATACCTGGCACTACTCTCCCAAAGTCATGCCCAACCCAAGGCAACACCACAGACAGCAGCCCCACACGGCGTCCTGTGACATGGCTCAGGAGCTCTTCCTGCTGCCCCGGCCGTGCCCTCCCCCTCCCACTCCAGCACCAAAAGGTCAGATGACAAACACCCAGACTTCAGAGACCCTACATACCTGCTAGGTCAAAGGGAGTACTGCCCTGAGATATTGTCTGATGGATAAAGAAATGGTCTGTGACACAACTTAATCCTGAAGCAACCCATCATGCGTAAGAGGGGAGCCCAGTCAACAACCCCAACTCCAAGTGAAGTCACCCCAACAGTGAGATGTGGCCACAATGGGACAACCCCCAAATGGAAGCCAAACTCTCTTCACTTTAAAGATTTAATCTTTAATTCAGAGAGACTGCTTTTACTAGTAACACTGCGACACTGCCCCGGAGATCCTAATCAGGTGTCCGAGGTTGGATGGGACATGCATAGTAAACATGGAGCAAACGCTGAATTCCCACCTTCCTGCCAAGTTATATACAAGTAAGCTGACATTCTTTTTATAACCGATCTAGCCAAAATCATTCCTTGTCCCAGTTAAATAAGGGTGAGCGCTGTCTAGAAGACTAAGCCGACTGTATGCATTGCTGTCAAGGAGATGAATGGGATTCTAAGAATAGCAGTGGGTCTTTGCACATAACTCAAATCACTTTCTAGTCATTACCTACAGTTCCTGAAGTTCTTTCTTCTGATCAATGCACAGAAACTAAGATAAATTCATCTCTCTCTCTTTTTTTTTTGCCAATTGGATCTACCTTTCCAGCTGACTTACTATATTTGACAATCCAGAATTACCACTGCACTTCTTTAAGGTCTAAACTGCACAGGCAATGAAGCTGTAGGGTAGGAATTCTGTAATTTTTTTTTTTTTTTTATCAGTACTAAGGGCAGAACTGTATTTTCTCATGGGCACTGGTCACAGTACCCAGAGTCAACTCCATCATGCCCTAATGTTGGCAAGTGCATTTCAGGAACCCTGTTCACGCCACTATGGTCTTTTCATATTCATAACTGTAAACAGGACAAAGGTCATCTGTGACATATGTGGGTAAGAACGTATAGCAACACTCTTAGAAAACAAAGAAAGGCTAATTGTTGATAGGAGGGGAGAAAAACAGACTTTCAGTGGTAAAATCAGCCACAAAATATGTTTTGCCACACTTAATTTTCTGACATTACTTCATTTCTAGCCTGAATTTCACTGCGGTAATGGCAGAGCTTGCAAATACCGTGGCTACTATAACAGCGTGTGGACTGAAAAATGACTTTCTCAGAAACTGCCATGTGAAATTCTGGTTCGGTTAAAATCCTCCAGAGTAGGAATAAGTAAGAGTAGTACGAGTTGTCAAGTTTTAAATAGTTAGCAGGATGTTTGTTGCAATTTTCTCAGAAATTCCCCTTTGCCCCTTTCCAGTTACTGTTGCTCCATCCCTACCTCCAGGGTAACCACTGTGCTGGCTTTCAATACCATAGATGAGTTTTGTGTTTTTGAACTTGTATATGAAGAAAATCACACGGTGTCTACTCCCTTCTGTCTGACTTATTTCATTCACATCGTGTTTGTGAACTGTGTTTACACGACTGCATGTAACTGGAGTTCGTTCATTCTTACTGGTGTAAGATATGAATATACCACAAAATCCACTAGACTGTTGAGGGCATTTGGGTCTATTTCTGAACTACTACTAAGAGCGCTCTCAACATTTCTGTGCATCTTTTGGTGACATACCTATGTATTTCTGTTTGGTATGTACTTCAGAAACAAAATTGCTGAGGCAGAGAGTACGTTATGTGTTTAGCTTTAGCAGATACTGCCAGTTTCCTAAAGTGGTTATGCCAATTTAAACAACCTTTTAAAAAATATAACAAAAAACTGGGCGTAACTCTTGTCAGATAGTAAGAGAATGGTTAAGTATATTACAAAATGTCCATATGATATGCTCCAGAATACTAGGCAGCAATAATAACGATAAGAGGCACACAGAAAAATGTCCATGATACACTATTTGGTGAAAAACATAATGAAAACAAAACTGGGTACAAAGCTATATAAAAACACTCATCTGTTCTATGAGAAAGGTATAATTTTTCCATTTTTAAGAAACAGAGGTATAACTGACATATAATGTTGTATTAGTTTCAGCTGTACAGTATTTTATATATTGTGAAAAAATCACCACAGTAAGCCTAGTTACCATCCATCACCATAAATGTTACAAACTTTTTTCTTGTGAGGAGAACTTTTAATATCTGCTCACTACAGTCACCATGCTGTATATTACATCCTATGACTTATTTATAAGTGGAAGTTTGTTCCTTCTGACCCCTTATTTTCTAAACACTTAAATGTTATTATTTTCATCATTAAAGCTTCAAATATATGGTCAACATAACTAACTGGAAAGAAGACTTTACACAATAAATAAATCCGTCATTATGTAAAAAAGTTAGTAGTAGATGTTAGATAAAATTCCTCACCCGGTCAACAGAACAGAGGTAGGTTATGAACTGCAGACACATACTGGTACTATAATGTGTTAATGAGAAGAGAGAGTAGTGAATCTTGAGTTAGAGTACTTCCCAGTTGTCTCACATGGGAAACAAAGGGCTATATGAGCTTATGTAAGGATTTTTTAATTTTTATTTTGAGAGAGAGAGATAAAGAGAGAGAGAGATAGGGAGAAAGAGAGAGACAGAGGAGGGGGAGAGGGAGAGAGAGAGAATCTTAAGCAGGCTCCATACCCAGCATGGAACCCGAAGAGGGGTCTCATGACCCTGAGATCATGACCTGAGCCGAAATTAAGAGTCGGACACTTAACTGACTGAGCCACCCAGGCGCCCCAGGATTTTTTAAAATCCAATGACCTACTATCTCCATTTCGAACCATTTATCTACAGTTTTTCTTGCTCTGACCCAATAATGCCATTTTCTTACCTCTGCATGAGGAAAAGGTGGTTCTGGGAGATACACCTTAGTCTGTTTGTTGTGACAAAGCCTTTTAAAGAGGAAAAGCAGATGAGCATGTTAGGTAGAGCACACGGGGCGTTTGCTGCCACCTAGTGGTAGCAGCGCAAACACTAAATACTAAAGGTTACTTAAAATCTTCCTGTTAGCGAATCTCGCTGTGACTAAAAAGCCAGCGTCTACAGAGTATTCAGAACATAAATGTCTTGTGTGCATTTTTTAACTCTTAAAATTCCTCAATACATTTTTGCCTTAAAAAATAAGGCTGTTATTTTGGAAAAGTTTTAGATTTACACAGAAAAGTTGCAAAGACAGTCCAGACTTCCCTTGTGCCCTATACCCAGAGTCCCCTTCACGTTAACATCTTACATAACCACGATCCGTTTGGTGAACGAAGAAATTAACATTACTGCATTACAACCAACTAAATTCCCATTTTGTTTGGATTTTACCAGTTTTTCCACTAATGTCCTTTTCCCATTCCAGGATCCAATTCAAAGTATCCTTTGATTCTATCCTATCCTAACCTTGCATTCGTTGTGATCGCTTTTGAGGATAAAGTGACAGGTTTTTTTCAGACACACAACTTGCTGTTTTGCACACCCACTAAGCAGCACTGGTAACTCAAACTGGAGAGCAATGAAGTATCTCAGTCTGGAGACACTGTGAATGTTTTAGGTAGTCTATGCTCTTTCTTGGCCAGATCTGACATTTAAAATATGGAAATGTCTGAATAAAGCAATTGTGGCAAAAGTTAACAACTGATAACTCAAGAGTCATGGGTGTTCTGTAGGTTTGGCATTTTTAAAAGTTAGAAAAAATATATGTAGTGATGTATGTTTGTTAGAGCCCATCTGTGAGAATTCTACTAAAATAGTATTAAAGTATTTCAATAGTTCTAACAGATACTACTTTTGGGGGAGTAGTTCAGGACTTCAGGGTTTGGGTTTTATATTAACTTCATTAATACTACTTTTTAATTTTTCCTACACTTCGCTTTCTTTAATCTTGATTAAAAAATCACTTTATATCTTTTTTGGAGGAAGATGTAAATATGGAAGGAAGATACTTTCGGAGGGTTACTTTATATTATATATATAGTTCTATACAGGAAGATAAAACTCTTAAACTCAGGAAGAGAGGCAAATATAAGATGTTCATTTAAGGTTTCTTAGATTGTTGCAAAGGATATTATGCTGCCTTAGTTAGCATCAATATAGAAAACTAAAGTATTTCTGTCAAAAAAAAAAAAACAACCAAAACCAAAAACCTAAATGCCTTGTGGTATCCTGGACTAGATCCTGGGACTGAAAACAGACATTAATGGAAAAATTGGTACAATCTGAATAAAGACTGGAGTTCAGCTAATAATAATATGCTAATGCTCATTTCTTAGTTTTGGCATGTGTATATGGCCACGTAAGATGTTAACATCAGGGGAAGCTAAGTAGAAGGTATATAGGAGTTCTCTGCACTATCTTTGCAACTTTTTTGTAATCCCAAAATTATTCCAAAATAACAACTTTATTATTTAAGAAAACAAAATCAAAGACAAAATCCAAAGTGCCAAGATGGGAAAAAATGTCTGCAGAAATATAACAAAAGAACAGAGTTCAGATAAAATGGTAAGAGAAGTATAACACCTCTAATATGTAAAAAGGGCACAATTTACAGAAGCCAAAAATCTTTCTGGAAAGCAATTTAGATCTGTATAATGAACATTAAAACATATTTATACTCTTTGTTCCAATAATTCCACATTTAGTAATTGGCCTAAAGCAGAAGATGCAGCCATATATACATAAAAATGATATTAATTGAAGATTTATTACTAAAAAGAAAAAACTGGGCCAAGCCTGTCTGTCCAACAATAAGACAACAATTAAGTAAATTATACGATATACAAATGAGGTACAAATAATGTAATAATGCAGTCATGTAAAAACTATGTTCTCGAAGATTTTATAATGCTCTAATCTCATATTAAAATTTTTAAAAGCAGGATCCAAAATTAAATAATCAGCATGATCCTCATATAGAAAGAAAAAATCCATCAAAATGCCAACAGTGATATTATTTCTGGAGATTGGGCTTATGGGTTCAGTTTTTTCCTCTTTCCTGTAACTTGTATTGTTTTCTATAGTAAATGTGTTTACACATATATTAGAAATGAACAAATAAAAAGACCCAGAAACACAAAAACAACCTACATTAATTCTCATGGTCCTGATATCTCTCCCATCAGACATGCTGAGAAGAACAGCATGCAGTGGGGGAGGGATGGCCTTGGGGGCACACCAGCACCTGGGCCTCGCAGGGCTGGCCCTGGAGTGTTTTACTAAGGATCTGGATGAGGAAATTCCACATGCTGACTAATTGTGCAAGTGATACTTAGGGTGGACTGCTAATTATTCAAGATTAACTTCCCATGTTGGGGGAGAAAAGACCCTATGCAAAGGATAAAATTCAATAGGTACCATTAAAAGTGACAGCCCTAAGGACAAACATGAATAACATGCACAGGGGATGGAGAAGCTTGTTTGAATTGAGAGAAAGAAAAAAGGACCTTGACTACAACTAAAAGGGGAGGGAAAAAAATGCCCTTTAAAAAGGAGGAGTGGGGGAGGCAGTACCGAACAAGTTACGACAGAATGACATACAAATTCCTTTTTAATGAGAAACTCAGTAGAATACTGTGTCCACTAGGCTCCCACACAACAAAAATGTATTAAACACACCGGTGTATGTGTCACACCCCCGTCTAGAAACTCCACTCTAAGGCACTGTTAGGTTGACTGTAAAAGCTAATGTATTTCCCCCCATCCCTCCCTTTTCTTGGCCAGGTGAGTTAGATTCAGACGTGCATCTAAATAATTCTAACAGGGTTCACTGATTTCATCCTATACAATCATTTACCCACCTTAGGACTGGATCAAATAATTTCCTACTGTAATAAAACTTAATTTTGTCAAATATCATGCTATTGAAATGAAAAAAATCCAGCCTTTCTTATCAGATTTGGTGTTATAAATTCCAGACAACATGAGCTTGGGCTTTGAGCTTCTAGAATGTCACTTCACTTTGTAACAGGCAGAGGGTAGCATGTGAGAGGATAAATGCATATTTTTATCACTGATTTTGAAAGTGCTGGCTAAGTTAAATCTTTGCCTTTCATCCTTCTCTCCTTGATCACTATTCTTCTACACCCTAGCAACATAACAGATTTGGCTTTCACTAATACAATTTTCACATCACAGACATGGAAAGACAACAAAATGTAAGTCTCATAATAATGCAAGGAAAAAAACCCTATTTCTATTCTTTTTTAATTAAAAAAACTTTTTACATTTTCATTCTTATTGCTTGAATGTACTGAATCATGGAGAAGAACACAGACATACCACTCAGCAAAAATCTGGGAAAACTCAAGTGAACTGTTGGCCACAGGGGAGATGAAGTAGAAAGGGATGTTGGAGAGGCCGGCTGAGTCAATGTACTGATATAGACATTCCAAGAGGTCATAGATCACGCCGGAAGGGTAACAGGGCACCAACACGTTTCCTCCATTCCGGACTGTCAGTGCTAGAAAAGTTGAAGCCAGAGAGAAAACGGTGGCATTAAAAGAATAGTTTTATAGAGGTAGAACGAAACTTTAAAAATAATATTTGGATTTCTTTCATTTTCCTACTTCTGTTCATAGAATTCATTTCCCATGGATAATGATCTGTTTCTTTTGAAGAACAGCACAGGGGTGGGAGAATCCAGAGGCTAACCATCAGCTGGGTTTTTACTGGATGTCTCAGTCCCTGGGAACAGGGTGTGCAGTGAAGGATTTGGGTTTTAAAGGTTACCAATGGCAGCCGAGCTTCAGGACAGACCCTCCAAGCTCCTTTTCTTTTTAGCTCCTGCTCAAAACTTTGCTGGATTTGTCTCTGCTCAGTCTCTGACCACTGCTGAATGACCTATAAGGAAATAGGCCAAGGTTTTCCATTTGACTCATTTTAGGCATTTTCTTTCATTAATGTGTTATCTGTAAGAAAATCCTCCATACTTTAAATACTTAAAACAAGTTATCAAATGAGGAATTGCAACTTATGGGTATAATCATATTAGAAGATATAACTGGCTAAAAAAGAAAAAACAAACCAAAGCTCTTCTAAGTTTGTTTTTTGTTTGGTTTCCAAAATAAACTGAAACACACAGCTTTTGGGTATAGATCTTGAAGCCTCTGATGTCTTGGATCCTCTTCGTTCCCAGGTCTGACACACAGGCTCTCCCAGATGCGGTACCCCAAGCACGGCTGACTTGCCATTACGAGACTACGGTACCGTGGTGGGAGACAGTGGTCAGGGCTCCAGAGGCCTGGCTCTACTCCCACCTTTGTCACAAGCTATAGGATCTTGCATAAGCCACTGATACGTGGCTGGGCCTGTTTCCTGATTGGTTATGAGAGGAGTGAACTAGATCAGTGGTCTTCAAGCTTAGTGTACATGAATATTGCCAGGGAACATGTTCAAAATGCAGGTTTTCTGCTGGGTCTCTCCTCTCCCCAGAGAATCTGACTTACTACGTCTGTGGCAGGGACTCCAAATTGCATCTTTAATAAGTGGCCTCACTGATCTTGAGGCAAGTGGTTAGTGGACTTTGAGAACCAGGAGATTAGATGTAAGGCTCCTTTAAGATCTAAAGTTCTTTGAGTCCATGATTCTAGATTATAAACAAACAAACATACAAATCAAAGATGCTATTTGAGACAAGTCCAATAATTTTTTCAAGGAAGAATAAATTGTGTTTGGCTTAATATCAGCAAAGAACAAAAAAGTTTGGCATGGGCAGGTGAAATTTCAAAGGATACTGCCTTTCATGTATATATGACTATTTCTTTCCCCCAGAGCAGAGGCGACAGCACTTACAGTTGCTAGGGTGGAAGGTCTGAGCTCATTAACCCCTCTTTGGTAACCGTCATGGACTGAAGGTCTGTGTCCTCCTAAAATTCATATATTGAAGCCCTAACTCCCAATGTGATGGTACTGGGGGTGGGTGCTTTGGGAAGTAACGGGGTTTAGAGGAGGCCATGAGGGTACAGCCTCCATGATATGATTAGTGCCCTTACAGGAATAGGAAGAGACACGAGAGTTGCTTCTCTCTGCCAAGTGAGGACACCCTTGCGGGCATCTACAAGCCAGAAGGAGGGCCCTCACCAGAACCTGACCATGCTGGCAACCTGATGTCAGACTTCCCAGACTCCAGAACTATGAGAAATAAATGTTGTTCAAGCCACCCAGTCTATGGTATTTTGTTACAGCAGCCCAAGATAAGACAGTAAGCAACCTATACTTTTCCATAAAGAAGGGCAGGATTTCTAGATTTTACTGACAATTATATCCAAAGAAACATACATTTCTTCTAGGTAGCAAACACCCAAGTCTCTCCCCCAAATTTAGTCTTCTCTCAAAATAAAAATAACACGAACCAAATACTGGTGGAAAAAATTGATCTGTTCAGCGTCTCGCTGTTGTGAATGCAAAGCATTAACGGTCTTTTCAATCTGCTATTATCTGCAAAGCAAAGATGTGATTCTTCCCTTTTTTGACAACTGCTACCTTGTATGCACGACCGTCCTGCCCCCAAATCCCACCACAAAGCAAGAAGAATAAATAAGAATTTTCAACATAAGTCAAGTGGGAGAGTGTTGAGTATTTGTTGCATAAAAGTGCTAAACACTTGCATTGACTCTTACGACAACAATTCTGACATTCTTCAGATTTCTGTTGCTTAAGAATTGCTTTTGCTGACAACAGCAAGCTTTGAAGGACAGGCGAGAAGGGTGGAGTAGATGGGGGAAAAACTGAAACACTGGAGGATGTGAATGTGAAGGGAAGGAGCACAAACTACTACAGAAGCAAGGTATCAAAAAGTGAACCTAGCACACCTCACCCTATTCACAGTACGAGCTGGCCACATACCCAGATTGCTGCAGAACTCTCCCACCATGCCGTCTGGGTTCGCGGTGGGGATCTGGGTCAGGCCTGTCAGAATGAGAACGTCACTGTTTTTGAGAGAAGCTTGGTCCATGGGCTGAAAAACCAGAGAGAACTCTGCTTAGTAATTCAAAAAGAAATGATAAGTATAAGTAGTAAAGGAAAAAGAGAATACAGTCATTGTTCTGTGATCAAATCATTGTCGTGTCCTCTTATTTCCTCTAATGAAGTTTGTCCGTGAACAGCAGTTGCCCAGCGGGGATGAGGACAGACCAGAGGAGGCAAGAGGGAACTTTACAGAATGATGAAAGAGTTCCATGCCTCAACTGGTGTGGTGATCACATAATGTGAAAATTCATAGAACTGTATGTCTAAGATCTTTGGGTTTCACTATACATAAATTTTACCTCAATTAAAAAAAAAAGAAAAAAAAAGAACAGGGTGGCTCAGTCGGTTAAGTGTCTGCCTTCGGCTCAGGTCATGATTCCAGGGTCCCAGGACTGAGTCCCGCATGGGGCTGCCTGCTCAGCAGAGAGTCTGCTTCTCCCTCTGCCCCTCACCCTGCTCTTGTGCTCTCTCTCACTCTCTCTCAAATAAATAAAATCTTTAAAAAAGGAAAAAAAAAACAGCTTCCTATCTCAAATTTCTAGAACACATTGCGCTTTTCAAAATGCTATCTCACACATATCGTTGGTGAGTCTCCAACCTGAGTGTGTATTAGAATCACCTGGCGGGTCTGCCAAAACATGGATTGCTGGGTGCCAAACCCAGAGTTTCCGATTCAGGTTTGAGGTGGGCCTAAGAATTTGCATTTCTAACAAGCTCCCAAGAGATGCTCCTGGTGCTGGTCTAGGGATCATGCTTTGAGAACCACTGCACTGTATAATCTGATTCTCAACACAACTCTGCAAAATGAAAACAAGCGTAAAAACTTGAAATAAATACATGAAATAGGTTTACATTATGAAAATGCAAACTGGGACTCAGAGAGCCAGGCGATTTTCCCAAGTATCCATGGCAGAGGAGCCAGGAAGAACGCTGAATTAGGAACCAGAAATATAAAGCCTCCCTCCCAGTCCTTTACTAGTCATGGGACCTCAGCTAAGGCTCTGAGCTGGGTTTCTTACAACACGGGCGTATTTGTTGACCCATCTTCCTTCACTGATTTCTGAGAGTCTCATGAACTAATATACACAATCTTCTTGTAAACTATGAAGTCCCACTGTGGTGCGCTATTATGTGATCCTTTGGATGTTATATTTTTATTTTTACCTGGCACAATTTGAATTTAATTTTGATTGTTTTCAGAGCACTTAAAAAAACCCAAAACACTAACTACCCTTTCCAAAGAAATCAGGATTCAAACTGAAAACAAAAATGAAGGCCCATGGATTTGAGATGCTGGCGCTATTTTGTAACACATCTTTTCCTCATTGTCATTTCACATACTCACCGGAATGTAAGAAGAAAAAAGCCAGAAACCCAATTTAGTAAGAGACCTCATCCCTTCTTTCTCTACTCCACCTGGATTTTCCAATAAAGAAAATTCCAAACAGTAGCACAGCAAAGGCCCACCACCTGCAATGTTATCTGAATATATGTGCCTTTTGATGTATATTCCTTTAGCATTTTATATAAACATGGATATAAGGCCTTCATTATTTTTAAATAACATGATTGCAGTTATATAAGCTGTTTTATAACCCGAGAAACATTTCTTTAACATGAAGGCAGAAAAGCATGGTCGTGACAGCTATACTGAATAGATTCTAATTCCTACTTGCACAGATGTATTATACTAATGCATACAAGAGCTTTTCCTCTGCCTGGGCAGAACTGATCTATCTATTTGTACTTCTCTAAAAAATACATATGCATTCATTGTTTCCAGAGAAGGAAGAAGTACAGGACAGTGGTTTATAGTAACAGATGTGCAATGAGCCTGGAAATGTTCACTGTGTGCATGTGTCAAACAGAAGAACCAAATGGTGACAAAAGGGATCAAACTTTGTTAGCATATTTAGCTTAAAATGACAACAATTTTGTAAGAACCTTATTAGAACAAGCCAACAATGAGTCACAGGGCTGATGGGGGAATTCAGAGGGTCTAGGAACTCCCTAAATAGTATATACAATTCTGTGTGTGCCTATGTACACTTTCCCATAGATTTGATTGGGTTGTCATATGGGGCTGTGACCCCCCAAAAGGTTAAGAACTACTGACTGAAATGAAAACATATAAGGGAGAGCAAATGTGGTCCTGAAAACGACATTATCTCTGAACCTCAGCCATCAATGTTGCCTTCCTTTGAAAAATTAATGCCCACAGTAAGAAACAAAAGCAGTACTACAACATGAATACCGTGGAGTTGGAAGTTATGAGAAATACTTCATGATCAGATCAGACTAGATGTTTGTTATTTTAGCCCTATACCTGGAGGCACTTGTTGATTCACAAGGCTACTGTAAAGAATCAGCTTTCAAAGCCTTTTATTTTTTTTTTTATTTTTATTTTTTTAAAGATTTTATTTATTTATTTATTTGAGAGAGAGAGAGAGAGAGAGAGAAACAGCATGAGAGGGGATAGGGTCAGAGGGAGAAGCAGGCTCCCTGCCGAGCTGGGAGCCCGATGTGGGACTCGATCCTAGGACTCCGGGATCATGACCTGAGCCGAAGGCAGTCGCTTAACCAACTGAGCCACCCAGACGCCCTCAAAGCCTTTTAGTGACACTCTCAGAACCAAGCTGGTACCGCCAACATCTCCATTTCACCACCAAAGGGCAAATGTGTATATTATTGGTGTCAATGGCAACTCACTGAGTGCTTTGAGTGGGAACATTTTGTTCAAACACACACAACAGAAAATTCCATTGTGTCCAAGAATCAAATAAAAATACCTTCCAAAGTTGACAGTCACAATCAAGCTTGTGGAACAAAATTTTGAAAAGCCCTAGGCCCAAGGAAGCTGTGGTCATTGTGTTGGGTCCTCTGCTGGTGAATTTACATTGGACACTTTGCACAGAGTATGAGAAAAAGGATACTCAGTCTCTAGGTCCTAGAAAGTAGCCTATAATCTAGTTGAAGAGAAAACATGTATGTATTGTCAAAAAAGAGGATTTTGGGGTCGCCTGGGTGGCATAGTTGGTTGAGTATCTGACTCTTGGCTTTGGCTCAGGTCTAAGCTCAGGGTCGTGGGATCGAACCCTATGTCAAGCTCCACACTCAGCACGGAGTCTGCTTATGTTTCTCTCTCCTCCCTCTGCCCCCCCACCCCAGTTCTCTCTCTCTCTCTCAAATGAATAAATGTTAAAAATAAAAGAGGATTATTTAAAAAGCCATAGAAAATATAATGTGAATTTCAAGAGTTTGTACTGGGTCTATAAGGGCCAAGAGGAATGCAGAGTAGAGGGCCCCACCAGGCCAGGTGGGGCCACTTATACACGGCTTTCTGGCAGGTAAAGTTTTGCGTCTAGTTTTCTTTCTTTGGCTAAGGAACTTTAAAATATCCTTTGGAACGGCTGCATGACACCCCTTCTTTCCCACAGCAAGATGTCCCTTCTACATATGCCCCCGTGGCCTCTAAGACTTTCTATACCAGCACTATTCACACTGCTTTGTAACTCCCTATTTACTTGTGTCCCCCACAGGACTATGGAGCTCCCTGAGGGCAAGGATTTGGTATCCCTAATTCCTAGCAAAATGCCTGGCACACAGCAAATAGTAAACAAACATTTGCTGAATAAATGAATGCACAAAAAGAACATGGTCTGGTAGGAAATGTGAGAGCATTCCATACTGGGAAATAGTTCTCTAGAAGTCAGCAAGGTGAGAAACAGCAAGTCGACTTTGGCAGGAGGGCCGGAGAGAGGGTGGGCAGAAGGCAGAGAAAGGTGAACTGTAGATGCCAAATGAATTTATTTGGTTGGAATGGAAAGTTTACTTTGGGGCTGAGAAAAGAGATTAGTAAAAATGAGGGAAAGTGTAACTAGTAAAGAACCAAAAAGGTCAGAATCATGAAGACTGACAGAGTGGACAGTAAGGAATCAACAGTCTGAAGCACATGACAGCTTAGGAGGGGGTGAGACCAAAAAGAGGGACAACACTCAGAAGTCCCCTGTAGCAGCCTGGACATAAAGGGGGAAAAAACTGTAATTTTATGGCACTTGAGGAGATGGAAGAGGCAGATCTACACAGTATCACAGAAAACCGTTAATAGACAGGTGGGAGAGGGGCAGATGTACTGGACAATGGACAAAGTGAGACCTTAAGATGGCTCCAAATTCTCAAGTCAGAAATGTAGACAAAGGGAAATTCGGGCGCAATGATTTAAAAGAATAAGGAGGCAATAATAAGTCCAGTGTTGGACTGCTGCAGGTGTTTAGGGGATAACAAATGGATTTATTATGAGAATAAAAGATAAAACAAAGATGCGTGATAGATATGGAGATTTGCTAGGTACCTTTATCAAAGTATTTAACAAAAATGTCAGTTTGTTTTGAGTTGAGGAAAGTGGAGTGTGCCTAGGGCCAAGGCTGTGGGACCCCATAAGGTAAGTGGGGAGAGAAGCAAGTAAACAAGTACATAATGCACTGCAGAGCTTCCCTGCCGGTAAAAATGAGCAGTTTGGGAAAGATAGCTTTCTGGTGCTTGCACCCTATAATATAACAAAAGATCAAGTAGAGTTAAGAAAACAGCAAGACTGCCCCAGAAGCCGAGACTAAACAGAATTTTAACAAGAGAATGATGAACAGTGTCAAATGCAGCTGTGAGATGCTGGGGAAAACAGAAAAGAGTAAATTTGGCTGGAGGCTGATTGCTGTTGGGCTAGAGACGTGAACCAAATCTATGAGGTAAAAGAGGGAGAAAGCCAGGTGCACAAGACTAAGCTGAGCAAGGCAAACAGGAGAAATCTCATCATGGTTATGAGACAGAGAATCCGGTAGTGAGGCAATGAGACAGTCCACCGAAAGCCTTTTTCTGTATTAAAATTCTTCAGGTTTACTTAGAGGCAGAAAAGAAGGAATGAGTGAATGATCCAATGACCTACACTTCTTTGATGAGAGAAAGGAAGACATAAATTTGAGATCATGAAGCACATTGTCTCTATCTTTTTTTTTTTTTTAAGATTTTATTTATTTGAGAGAGAGAGAATGAGAGACAGAGAGCATGAGAGAGAGGAGGGTCAGAGGGAGAAACAGACTCCTTGCTGAGCAGGGAGCCGGATGTGGGACTCGATCCCGGGACTCCAGGATCATGACCTGAGCCGAAGGCAGTCACTTAACCAACTGAGCCACCCAGGCGCCCCGTCTCTAGCTTTCTAAGACCAATTCAAAGCCCGCTCTCCCATGAGATCTCCCTAATCTGCCCAGGAAGGGGGGGAAATCCCTCGGCACTTTAGGGGATTTCTAATCTGACAGGATTAACCACCTGCACCCCGAAGAAAAGTCCTGTAGGTCCGCATCTTACTCCCCTATTGTAACTTCTGTAAATGTAAAACCTACCCCTCCTCGTTCCCCTTCCAGCCTAGCATATTCCACTGCCCAAAGCAGGGGTTTAAGAGATGCCATAGACTAAGTGACAGAAGGGGTGACTGAACAAATCAATCAATGCATCTAAGTAGCATACGTTATTTTTGAGAGAAGGAAATAGAGTTGACCTTTGAACAACATGGGGTGGGGGAGTCCGCATATAACTTCTGACTCTCCCAAAATGTAACTACTAATAGCTTCCTGTGGATGGAAAGCCTTTCTGATAACGTAGTCGATTAATACACAGTTCGTATGTTGTATTATAAACTATGTTCTTACAATAAAGCAAGCTAGAGAAAAGAAAATATTAAGAAAATCATAAGGACAAGAAAATACAGTACTGTAAACTTCCATACATAAGTGGACTTGTGCAGTTCAAACATGTGTTGCTTAAGAGTCAACTGTACTCTGCAGAGAAGCTGTCCACAGGTAAGAAACAAAACAGCACGTGTGGAAAGTAATAGATAGGAGTCCAGCAAGTTGTCCAGTTTTTCCCTCCTTGCTTCATGGTCTGCTTCCTGAGCCCAATTCTCCAAACTAATCATGAATCATTTGTAGTTCAACTTTTCCACCACCCCCAAATATAACAGGTTAAACTTTTACTGGTTGGGACTGTGTTGCCAGTGAGGACAAGAGCTTTGTTTCTTCAGGACCGACCCAAGGAGGTGCGACCGAGGCTTTTGGGACTACTTGTGGCTGTGTCCACAGGGAGAAAGAAGCTTCTTGTCTGTGGCCTTGACAACTGGGGAGGGAGCTGGATGTTGTGTGGCTTGTCCTGAGGTCTTTCTTTTCTATTAAAAAAAATTTTTTTTGAGAGAGAGAGCACGTGTGAGCAGGAGCTGGGGGTTGGGGAGGGCGGGGGCAGAAGGAGAGGGAGAGAAAGAATCTCAAGCAGGCTCCAAGCTTAGTGTGGAGCCCGATGCAGGGATTGATCTCATGACCCTGAAATCATGACCTGAGCCAAAATCAAGAGTTGGATGCTTAACCCACTGAACCACTCAGGTGCCCCCTGATGTTTTTCTTAAATACCACTTTGAGGATGTGGTCATGTCCTTTACCCAGGAAGAGTGGGCCCTCCCGGACATACCTCAGGGAAAGCTGTGCAGAGATGTGATGCTATAGAGTATTAATCACCTGGTCTCCATAGATGAAGTGAAGTTTTATCAGCGCAGAGAAGTAAAGTGAAAATATGCTGCCCCTTCTTGAGTGGAAGGGTCAATACTGGACCCAGAACTGGGTCTGATACCTCACAGAAGAAAAGAGTGGATAAATGAAGCCCAGGTGTTCCATGGGAGCCATGTGACCAGGGGTGCACGGGAAGCCTCAACCAGCTGTGTTAAAGTCAGAGTTTTGTGGATACAGGAAAATGTCTCCTGTATTGATACTACATCCCAGCTCTGCCTTGTGCATAAGGCTGACCATGTGGCTTTAATTCCCCAGTTCCATACAAGAGAAAGACAAACACTCCCAGAAACTTCCCAAGGACTAAACCTGATTGTGAGAGCCTCGTAAGGCCAGGCCTGAAGGGAGAAGTAGCGGTCTACAGATATCTCCCAGGGATATCTAGAAGGAAATTAATTTTACATCAGAAGACTAAGGAATGGCTGTGTACATCCACATGAAGATTTGGAACAAGTCACATATTTATTATAATAAAATAAATTAAAAAATCCAAAACCCAAACTGCAGAACATCCAGATCAAAGCACTGCATAAGTAACAACAAAACATTTGGGGAATTGAGAGGGAAGAGAAAAATATAAAAAAACAAAACAGAGCAAAACAAACAAACCTACCCAAGAAACTGCCTTAGCTCTAGAAACCTATTCAAGAGTCCAAATTTAAGATAATTTCTTTAGATTAAGAGAAGAATATACATTTATTACTGCCAAAGTCTTTAAGACCTCAGGAGAACAAAGCAATAGTTCATCCTGAACTCCCACGGGAGAAGGATGAGGAAGAAGAGGCAGAGTGAATGCTGGGAAGTGTGTGCTACAAAGGAGACTTTCATAGGCCAGGTACCAACCTTTTCCAGCCCTGTCAACAAGAAGGAATTTCCATTGTGAACATCACAGGCTTCAGGGAATTGACTGAGTAGAAATTACCATTTTTTTTTTTTTTAAGATTTTATTTATTTATTTGAGAGAGAGAGCATGAGGGGAGGCAGCAGAGGGAGAGGGAGAAGCAGACTCCCCGCTGAGCAGGGAGCCCGATTCAGGGCTTGATTCCAGGACCCTGAGATCATGACCTAAGCCGAAGGCAGATGCTTAACTGAGCCACCCAGGTGCCCCACTAATTAATTTTTTTTTTAAGATTTTATTTATTTGAGAGACAGCGAGATAGAGAGAGAGAGCACACAATCAGGGTGAGCAGTAGACAGAGGGAGAGGGAGAAGCAGACTCCCCACTGAGCAGGGAGCCTGATGCGGGGCTCTATCCCAGAACCCTGGGATCATGACCTGAGCCGAAGGCAGACGCTTAACTGACTGAGCCACCCAGGCACCCCCACCAATTAATTTTTAAAATTAATTTTATTTCTTAAAAAAAATTATTTCCAAGTTCTAACTCAAAAGAGATTCTCAATCTGAGACATAACAATGGGCTTCTGAGGGCTCTATAAACTTACAGTCTCCAAATAAATGCAAAGTCTTGTGTAGGTGTGCAGATATATATAGTATATTTTAGTCATTCTTTTTTCCTTTTTTTAGATTTTATTGGTTTAGAGAGAGAGTGCATGAGCAGGGGGAGGAACAAAGGGGGAATGATTCTTAAGCAGACTCTGCACTGAGTGTGGAGCCCGATGCAGGGCCCAGTTTCACGACCCTGAGATCATGACCTCAGATGAAACCAAGGGTCAGAGGCTTAACTGACTCAGCCACCCCAGGTGACCCTATTTTAATCATTCTTGTCAGATTTTTGGGTCCAGGCTTTTGGGTCCCTGGCCCACAAAATGTTAAGAACCACTGCCCTAAGGCAGAAGTTCCCATCTGGAGTCCTTGCTTTCAAGCCATCTCTCTTCTCATTGTCCCTCATAGCCATCACCCACCTTGCAAACCAGAGAACCACCTGTCTTGGCCTCAAGGCCAGGAGTGCTGAAGCAGTGGGATGGACAACTTTCTGGGTCTCTTTCAACAGTCAGAAGAAGGATGGGAATAAAATCAAAACAATAAACAAACCAAACTTAAACCCACTATCAATAGTAACAACAACAAAATATCTACCACACAATACAATTTTCTGTATTTCAAATCTCAACCTTAAATGGGAATCAGTGTCCTGTTAGTTTCTAAAACTAACCCAAAATTCTGTAGCTTCCCATGTCCAGGTATATGCAGTTTTGTTCTATTATGCTGGTGATTTTCGTATCTAAAACTCAAGTCCTGCCCCTGAAGTGAGGCAGCGTAGCCAGGAAGCTTTTGAAATAATGACTATAACGTTGTTTTTTCAACCATCGTAATAAATACTATATATATATATACACACACACACACACACATATATATATACAATAAATAAATATATATAAATAGAGTTGGTGTGCAAATGTAAGTTCACAACCCACAAGCAAATCCATTAATTTGATTCCTAAGGCCAGGAAGGCTTGGGCTCTAATATTAACCAAAAGTGCTCACTAGTTGCAGCTAACGCATTTATGGGATCTATCCAACAGCCACCATTTGTTTTGTTCTATTAGTTACTGTCTTTAAACTGTGTCCTATGTCCTCTTTTTGGGCAGAATGCACATCTATTTGGAGTAGATGTTTTTCAGGAAAAAAATTTTTTTTTTTTTAACTTAAAATAATTTAAACATCTATGAGAAAACAGATACCTTCTCAGATATCCATATGATGGAATACTAGGCAGATATCAAACGTGTGGAATACTAATGAACTGAGGAGTGCTCATTATATAGTTAATGGGAAAAAGCAGAAAAGCAGGCTGCAAAGGGTTATCTCTGGATATTAGGATTATCACAATTTTTATTGCTTTCTCTGAGATTTTTGTATTTTCCAAAACCACTACAATACAAATTAATCTTCTAATCAGAAATATAAGGAAATAATAATACCTTAAAACAAAACAAAAATTCCACTAGAGTTCCCAACAAGATATAGTCAACATAAGCTGCTGGCCCTCTTGTAGAATCTAAGCTGAGAGAAAGCACAGAAATAAGGGCATCTGACAATTTTGAGAAACTAAACCACCATGATGAATTCCTGGGGAAACCATGGGTGCTGGAATGGGAACAAAATGGCAAGCAAGAGCCAAAGAGGGCTGAGCACTGCAGGAAGAATACAGGTTGGCAAGGAACTCTGTCCTTTTCTCTCTCCTCCATACTACCACTGGCAGATTGTGGCAGGCTCCAACGTACTGTGAGGTAGAAAATACCAGAAGAATGGGATAAGTGTTCAAAAAAGGTATAGGCAGACCTTCCAGCCCTTCCTTGCTCCCTCATACTATGAGGCTAAGTGGTACAAGACTTAGGCTTAGTGGTAACAAGTAAGGAAGACAAATTCTGGGGAAAAAAAGCAGTGTCTAGAGCAGAGGTACAAAAGGATTTCCCTGAAGGCCAGCTAGTAAGAGCTGACAGGGAAGTAAAACAAGATCACCGAGGAAAGCAACACCTACTAAATACAATAAGCTAAAAACTGACCCTACATGGAGAATTAATAAACTAGATGGAACGTAGAATATGCATTAAAAAAGTCCACACACAAATAAAAATAAGTAAAATAAAAATGATTACGTATAAAAAAACACTTGAAAATATTATGTATAAAAATACAGTCACTGCCATAAAGAATTCAACACATAGGTTAAAGAGCAGTATGTATATGCATATGTATTCATTCAAGAATGAATTCATGAGCTGGAAGATCAAGTTGAGGAGTCTTTTCAGGAGGCTTCAAGAAGGAGATGGGGGAAAAAAAAGAGAGAGATGGAAAACACAGAAGTGTCAATACCTGTATACTAGAAGTTCCATAAGAAGAATAAATAATTTTAACAACAATTAAGAATCCTTCTGTATTAAAGGAAATTGGAAGATTTCTCAAAGTATTATAGAAAAAAAAAATACACATTTAAGATACATCACAGTAAAACTTAAGAATACTGAAGACAAAGTGAAAATTCTAAAAGCAGACCGCATAAAGGAACAAATCTAAAGTAACACAAAGCTCTGGGGCACCTGGGTGGCTTAACCAAAGGAGCCACCCAGGTGCCCCAGGGCTTTGCAGTTCTTAAGTTGCAACAAGGGCACAAGTGGAAAAGGAAGAAATACTTTCAAAACTTTATAGTTTCAAAGTTCTTTTCCTTGAATTTTGTATCTATCCAAGCTATCATTTAAATGTGAGGAAATATTAAAGATATTCTTAGTACTTCAAGGCCTCATAAGGTTTACCATTTTAAGACCCACTTGGTGAACATTCCTCAAGTACTCCTGGAAAAAGGAAAGTAAATCTAGAAGGATTATGAGATACATGGGAAGTAAGGTTGAAAAAAAAACAAACTCAATAAGGTTCACTGTTATCTATAAATAAGCAATATATTCAGTACTCTATGTATATTCTAAATAACCCAGAACTAAAATTCCAGACAGTATGAACATGGTGGGAGGGTGGTGGGGGGGAGAGGAAGAGGAAAAAGATGGCAGAGACAAGAGGAAATGTGGCTTTGGAGGGAAAGAAAAAGATACTGATAAGTTCAGGATACTCAAAGGAAAAATAAACTAAGGAACAACCCAGAAGAATAAAAATCAAATACATGTGTTCAAACTTACATTTAGCCATCTAAAAGAAGGGAAGAAAGGACAGGGGAAAGAATAAACTAAAAATACCATGAAATAAGGTTGCAAAAATAAGCCCTTGATACAATAATAATTACAGGACATATAAATAGTTTCATTGGGGCACCTGGGTGGCTCAGTCGGTTGAGCGTCTGCCTTTGGCTCAGGACATGGGGTCCTGGGATCAAGCCCTGTGTTGGGCTCCCTTCTCGGCGGGGAGTCTGTTTCTCCCTCTGCCCTTCCCCCTGCTTGTGCTTCTGCTCTCTCTCTCTCAAATAAATAAATAAATAAAATATTTAAAAAAGAAAAAAGAATCAGGGTGCCTGGGTGGCTCAGGTGGTTGAATGTCCGACTCTTGGTTTTGGGTCAGGTCATGATCTCGGGGCTGTGGGATTGAGTCCGCATCAGGTTCCACACTCAGCGGGGAGTCTGCTTGAGGATTCTCTCTTCCCCCACTCATGTGAACGTTCTCTCTAAAATAAGTAAATAAATCTTAAAAAAAAGAAAAAAAAATCTCTATGCTGTCTACAAGGGATTCACTAGAAAAGGATACAGAAGGAATGAAAAGAAAGGGATGGAAAAGAATACCAGGCAAATATTGAAGGGGGAAAATGTCTCTTGGCTTTTAATGCAGTTTTGATAGAGAAAAAAAGAAATCAGCATCCTGATAAAACATAATGATCATGAACATATATACCTCTGATTATACAGCTTAAAACTATAAGAAGCAATAACTGGTGGAAGTATAGGGAGAAACTGATCAACAAATAACACATCTTTTCAGAAACTGGAAGCTAAGCAAAGATATGAAAGACCAGAATAACAATAAACTCAAATGAATACATACATATAGAAAATTTTTCATTCAACAGTGAGTACAGTCTTTTCCAGCATACACAGAACACTTAAAAAACAGACTGTGTTTCAAAATAACACTTCAGTGAATTAGTATACTCTTATCCAAATGCAAAAGAGAGAGAGAGAGAGAAAGAGAAAGAAAGAAAGAAAGAAAGAAAGAAAAAGAAAAAGACAGAAAGAAAGAAATCCAGAAACATTTAAGTATGACTTGAAAAAAGTCTCTCATCTAACCCTAAGTCTAATCATATTGGATGGACTAGAAACAAAGACAAGCACTATAAAACAACCTTTGGCTACTTACATTATGAACATATGAAGGAAATTATGATATACGTAGAGATGACTGACAGAGCACTACGTATCAACAATTTAACAGAGTTAAATGATATTGAGAGAAACTCATAGCTTTAAAGTATACTTATTGAAAAGCACAGAAGGATGGAAGCAAATGAGGTAAGTATTAAAAGAAAAGCAACAGAGTAAACCCAAAGATGGGAGGAAGGAAATAATAAAGGGCAGAATAGAGAATGAAAATACAACAAAAACAATTAAAAGCAAAAACTTATTCTTTGAAGAAAATCAGTAATGCAGACATACTGATCAATTTATTCCAGGAGCGTATTTTAAAAAGAATAAATCGTGATCAAATAAGACTTATCCCAAGACTACAAGGACAGTTAAATGTAAGAAAAGCTAGTATTATAATTCACTACATTACTGGTCTAAAGGAAAGAAATCACGTGATCATCTCACAGACTCAGAAAAAGCATTTGATAAAGTACAACATCTACATTTGATTTTTAAAAAGCAGAAAATTGGGAACAGAGGAGAAACTCCTCACTTGATAGCTAAAAACAAGGAGTAAGCCATCCTATTTAATGAAGAAGCTACCAAAGCATTCCCTTTACAATCCAGTCTAGACAAGGCCTCCACTGTGATCCCTTCTGTCTACCTGGGACTAGAGTATGTAGTTGTAAGACAGGAAAAAAGAAAGAAAAGATAAAAGGATTGGAAGAAAAGTGACAAAATTGTTACTTCTTTGCAGATAATATTACCATCAATAGATAAACATTAGAATATAAGAATTCAGTATGCTGTTGAGTATCAGATCCATCAGAAAAATGAATACTGAGACATTCTGCTCAGTAAAAGCTAGCTCTCTCCTTCCATTTGGGATGCTGTATTTTTATGGGCCTCAATTCTCCTCTAACTCTCCATTCTTATTCAAGATCATTTTTCTCCCTTCCACTTTCTATTGGTAAATGTTCCCCACAGCTCAGTTTTTCCCCTTCAGCTCTTTACATACTTTAAAAAATCTGATGCTCCTCCAATTTGTCTCTAGGCTTGCCTTCACATCCAAGTTCCAGTTCTATATTTTCATCTGTCCCCAGTTTTCACTCAAATTCCTATTCATCATAGCCACTACCCCCTCCTAAAACCAGAAGCCCCTCTGCCAACTCCTCCTTGTCGACTGGATTAGTATCATCATCACCATTCTCAGTATCATCTAAGCATGAAATCTGTATTTTTCCTTCCCTGAAGACAGAAAGCAATCAATAAGTATTTGTTGAATTAAAGACCTGCCAGTGTTTTCTCTGTCACTCCATTCTTACCACGTCAGGCTTAATCCAACTCCCCACTCCCCTCTGCTTATTAGCTTGTTAGATCACTACAGCAGCCTATTCTTCCCAGCTCGGAGGGTTCCACTCAAGTAGGTCAGCGGTTGGCCTTTTCTGTGAAGTTTAACTCTAAAGCAGAACTTTGCTGTTATACTGTGCAAGCAGCCATACACAATCCATAACTAAATGGATGTGGCTGTTCTGCAACAAGATATTATTTACAGAAACAGGTGGCAAGCCAAATTTGGTCCATGGGCCATAGTCTGCTGACCTATGAAGCTGACTATTAAGTTTTTCCAAATCTAAACTTTTCTTATCCCTGCTAATTGAATATAGAATCTAATTATCTGGGTAAAAGAAAATCTAATTCATTATTATTATTTTTTTTTTTACATACAACACTGGTTGCCAGCTAGAAATTAAAATGAATTACTTAGGTATGTTGCTCATTACTTTCAAGACCTTATTTTCCCTTTAAATTTACAAACCTTGGAAGAATAATTTACTGGAAATTGCATCAGTAGTAGGGTAAAGGCTTTGATCTAAGCAGGACAAATCAGAAGAGTTGGCAGCTAAGTAATCTTTCTGTCTTTTACAGAAGAATATATCAAGAATGATAGAAGCTGCCAATAAAGTATTTTGATTCAATGAAGCAGATTAAGATGACATTGATGGGCTTTTGATTTCAATAAGCGGGAAAGGCCCAGAATTCTGCTAGCTGTAGGAAAAAACAGCAACTTGTCCCCTCTAGACCTTGAGATGAAACTTAATTATAAAAGGTATGAAAAAAGCCAATACAAAGTGGTAGCTCAGATGCATCTTATTGTTCTAGACCTACAGCAGTCATTTTTTCCCCTTCATATTAAAACAGGATATGGACTTACCCAAGTTATCTACATTTGTACCCATCCAACAGCTAACTATCTAATCTTCTCTGCCCCTCCCTTACAAACATGGAAAGAATCAGGATTTAGGAAATGAACAATAATACCTAAAAAGGAATAAAGAATATATTTGTAACAATGGTTATGTACTTAGCTACTTGCCAAATAAGATTGTTAACGAATGACTGACTTAAAATCTTCCAATAGCTTTCCTCTACACATTAAAATAAAATCCAGGGGTGCCTGAGTGGTGCAGTTGGTTGGGCGTCTGACTCTTGGTTTCGGTTCAGGTCGTGATCTCCGGGTTGTAAGATTGAGCCCTGAGCTCAGGGTTGTGAGATCGAGCTCCGTGCTCAGCATGGAGTCTGTTTGAGATTCTTTCTCCCTCTCCCTCTGCCCCTCCTGCTTGTGTTCTCTCTCTAAAATAAGTAAATCTTTAAAAGTAAAGTAAAATAAAATCCAAATTTCTCATCACGGTCTACAAAGTTCCATATCACCTGGCTCTGCTTATCTCATGGACACCCCTGCTGACTATACTCAGCATGCTGCAATCACAATGGCACTCTCTGCTCTTCTGAACACGGAATCATGAGCTGGGACTTTGCCTGTGGGTCACCACTGATTCTCTAACACCTAGATGAGTGCTTGATACATAGTAGACCCTCATTAAAGAAATAACTAACATTTGCTGAGTAAATGAGTGACCATTTCTGTTCTGTATCAGGCTATGGTAATTGGAAGTGGTGGAAAATCTCAGAATCCTAGAGATGAACCTAAAGACAGCAGGATCTTACAGAGGAACTTGCAGTCCTAAATACTGGGACACGAAAAATCTAACTTTCATGAAGAATATCTACAGAACATAAAGTTTCAGTTAAGCAAGATAAGCTCTAGGGATCTATATATATACAACACTGTACCTATAGTCAACAATAATGTATAGTACAAAAATTAAGAGGATGGATCTCATGTTAAGCATTCTTACCATAACAACAAAAATTAAAAAAAATAAAAGGATACATGTAGAAACCAAAATTAGGAAGATTTAAAAACAACTGATGATACTCTGGATATATTAGAATTTGGGTTAAATAACCAAAAAACTGAGTTGTTAAAAGAGATTTAGAATTACCTGGGGATGTGTGGTAAGTAAGGAGGATCCGGAAACATATGATACTTTCTCATAATGGGATTGGATAATCCAGTTGGAGCTTCCAAGGGCATAGCCTGAGCTTAGCGGAGTCACCTGGACTGCACCAAAAAGCTCCTAGAAAAGAACCACAGTAAGAATGTGTGATGAGCTTTCAGCAGTACAGTCACACCAGATAAGTCTTTGCAGGAAAAAAACCCAGAAATATCTTTATCCACTTAGATAAAGAAAATTTAAAGTAAAACAAAGTATAAAATAAAGCAAAAAAACCAAAAACCAAAACAAAACAAAAAATGGAGACCATATGGTAGACCCAGAAAGCAATCCTAGTCTTTACTTGCCCCCTCTCCGAGTTTCAGCCACATGTACCACGAACCCAGGCCTGACTCATCAAAAGACAGAGAGAGACGATAGATGACCAGAAAGGCCAAAGAGAAAATTACTTGGGTTTTCTTTTTTTTTTTTTTTTTAAAGATTTTATTTATTTATTTGACAGAGAGAGACACAGCGAGAGAGGGAACACAAGCAGGGGGAGTGGGAGAGGGAGAAGCAGGCTTCCCGCCGAGCAGGGAGCCCGATGTGGGGCTCGATCCCAGGACCCTGGGACATGACCTTAGCTGAAGGCAGACGCTTAATGACTGAGCCACCCGGGCGCCCCTTCTTTTTCTTTTTTTAGGCTAGGCATTAATCTCTTGGTCATTCTATACTGAGGGGCTCTGGGCACAAGTTAACAAAATGGGAACCCTTACTATCAGGTCAAAGTTCAAAACTTATACTTGACAAATTGCTTCTTGATCTGTTATATGCTGTTTCCTATTTCACCTGTCCAAAACCTATAAAGTTGCACCCACTGTTCTGAAGTGAATAGAGTGAGATGTCTTTCTCCTGATCATTACAAGCTGGTCAAGAGAAGGCTAACTAATGCTGGGGAATGTGAGTGTTAGGAAAGAACACCAACAAGAACCTGGAGGATGGAGGATAATGACTGTCTGTCTTTTCACCTCATACTCGTACAAGATTCTCAGTGACTGAATGGCTAAAGAAAGGGAACTATAAGATCCTCCCAAAGGGTAACAATATGAATCGAAAGCATTCATGCATCACTTAAAATCATATTAACACTCACAATTTTCTGAGAATATCCCACCAGCTGGATTTTGCTAAGGGCAGAGTTCACCTCTTGCATCGTATAGCATCTTCTCCAGGTTGACACTTCCACTGCGTCCTTGAGTGGAGAAGGCAACAGCCTGCAAATGCATCACAATGCCAACTTTTTATGTTATCGAGGATTCCTTTCAAGTAATTTGTCCATTTCATCTAAGTTGTCCAACTTACTGGCATAGAATTGTTTATAGGATTCCTTTCTCATCATTTTTATTTCTGTAAGGTTGGTAGTACTGCCCCTCTTTCATTTCTGATTTTAGTAGTTTAAGTATTCTTTTTTTCCGTCAATCTAGCTAAAAGGTTTGCTAGTTTTGTTGATCTTTAAAAAAAAAAACACACAACTTTTGTCTATTCTTTTTCTATTTTCTATTCTGTTTATCCAGCATATAGCTGGATACTGTGTTCTGTTTTTTTTTTTTTTTTAAATCTAGTCTGGTCATCTCTGCCATTTGGACTATTTAATCCATTCACATTTATTATTGATATAGTTGGGTTATGTTTACCAATTTAATTTTGTTTTCTCTGTATCTCATGTTTTTTTTTGTTCCTCTGTCCCTCGTTTACTACTTACCCTTTGATACTAAGTGAATATTTTCTGACGCAGCCTTTTAATTTCCTTCATGGTGTTTCACTACATTTTTCTGAGTTATTTCCTTAGTGGTTGTTCTAGGGCTTATCATATACATCTTTACCCCAGAGCATTTCTATATGACATTTCAAATTCTCTTTCCTGTTCATGAATGATAAATGAAATACACTTCATTCATGGGCCTGCAAAGCTATAGAAAAGGACTGAGTTAAACACAGTTGAGGCTTGGCATGAAGGAGGAAAATAAAACACAATTTGTGACTTTTCTGATCAGCATCAGGAGTATCCCTTAAAACAAGCAAACAAAACTCTGTTATTAAAAAAACACTGTGTCATTTGCTCTAACAGAATCAGGAATAGACCTGGGAGAGTGACTTCCCTGAGCTTCTCTGTTTAAATAGGTCAAGGGACTTCTGGTCAACTGAAAAGTGTGCATTAGCTCTGCTCTCTCTCCTGAAATACCACTGAACATAGTAAAGGGCTTCACACACACACACCCCTTCAAGACAAAGAGAATGGAAGAAGCAACAGCAACAGCATTTTAGAAAGTGGAAAGTAAAAAGACAAATAACTGACTTAGCAGATACAGGAAAATTTAATTCAAATTAATTTATGCTGCAGAACCCATAAAAAGCTCAGCAATTTGAAACAATAGGCATGTCTGGAAGTGAGGTTGAAGGTGAGCCTAAAAACAAGGGGATTTTCTGGAAAAAAAAAAAATACTGGTAAGAAATAGAACCTTCTAGTTCTCTTCACCTATTCCAGAGAGCTCAGCAAACTGTCTTTCCCCTCCCAGGCATGTTGCTAGAGGTTATTCTCTGGAGAAATTAAAAATGAAAGTCTAGACTAGGGGAAACCATCAACAACTAGCAGCAGCTTCGTTAATAAGCAGAAGTTTATATACCAGAGTAACAATTTTCTTCTCTTCATATGGCTCCCAGAACACTATCAGTCAGGCTTATATCCTCCAGGGTAGGCGACTGAAAGAAACTTCTCTGAAAAATTTGATCTGCACCAAAGAAAAAAATCAACTAAAAGATACTGACACTGGAGGTTTCAGGATAAAATGGCTCAACCAGATTACTTTATGGTAAAGTCTAGAATTCAACAAGACTTAACTCATGGCACACAGACTTTCTAATCAGTTTTTTACTGTCCAACTCCTAAACATGGGCCAATAACCAAGGATCACCATATACTTGAGGGAAGTCTCTAAAATGATAAAGGCCAAAACAAATGGAGGGAGGAGGAGAAGAAATAAATTAGTCTGGTAGAATAAAACTTTAAAAATACTACTATCACTATCCTTAGAGAGATAAATAAGACTAAGAAATGAGAAGTGACTTCTATTAAAAAAAAGAGGAGCATTAAGAGAATAAAAAAGCTCTCGGGCAAAAAAATATGACAGCACACAGACAACGAAAGCATGCCAACAAAACCTATCAAAATTTCAAAATAAGTTAAAAACATAAAAAAAATTATACAAGACACAAAAGAGCCACATAAAAATCAGAAGAGCTTCAAAACAAGGTGATAGAACTTAATATTAAGAATTAGAAATTTGAAAAATCTTTTCAGAAATGAAGACTAATAGAAATATGAGTAGATAAACACACAACAGCTAACGCCATAAGAACAACACAGGAAGTAAAGATTAAATGCTAAAAAGAAATGAAGAGATAAAAAGAATTTGAAAGAAAGTGGCCGATAATGAAGACAGGCATGGAAGAAGCAACATACAGAGAACAGCAGTCCCTAACAGAAATCCAAGCAAGGGAACAGAGCAAATACTAAAAACTCTAATTGCTAAAATAAAAAGAGGCTTGAAATTACATACTGAAAGGACATACTGCATACCTGAGAACACTGACCCAGAAGAAGTAACACCAAATATATTCTGGGAAAATATTTACACATTTAAATAAACTTTTGGGCAGCTAGGCGAAAAGAGTGAATGACTTACAAGGGAAAAAATATGATACCAGAGTTTCAACAGCAATGCTGTTTTACTCAAAGAGAGTAAAATATTTAAGACATTCAAAGAAAGAAAATATAAGCCAAAGATTATACAATTAACAAAACTGACTTTCAAGACTTTCAAGCACAGATAAACAATTATTAACTTGAAAGGACTCAGGGAATATTGTTCTCATGATGCCATCCTGAGACATCTTCTGAAGAATGAGCTTCAGATAACCTAAATGACTATAGAAACATTGATACATCAGCTGGTAGTGAGCATTAATCATATAGTTATGTAGAAGTAAGACCAAATGAAGATTAAAAGAGAGAAAGGATAGTATGTAATGGCTGTATGTTCTGATAATATAAATGTAATAGGAGCATGAAAAAAAAAAAAAAGGGAAGGAAAACACATATGCTCTTTCCTCCAAATGATGACTTAGAAACAACGACCAATCCAGGAGTAATGAGCATTGTTAACAACCAGAATGGGAGCTTAAAGTTCCATTTCCCACTAAAAGAATACAGAGTTTTTTAGAGAAATGGGTGATCCCAGATTTAGGGTAGGGAATGTACAAGAGGAGTCTTAAACATCCTGTTAAAGTACATAGCAAGGAAACAATCAAAGGGTACAAAGGTCACAATAAAAGGACACAGTGGACAGCCCGAAGAGGCTCACTGTCCGAAGATGGGATAATCTGAGCTGCAAAAAAGACAGTATTGCAATGGGTCGAAATCCATGATATATGTGTCAGAGTGGGTTGTAATTAGATTGGGACACAGAGAGGGGCTTTTGCGTTATTGGAAATACTCTACTTTAGACCTGGTAGCAGTTATAAGGATGGTTGCTTTGTAACAATTTATTAACTATATATTATTTTGGTTTTTGTTTTATATTACAATAAAAAAGTTAATTTAAAAAATAAAAAATGTATGCCAAAATAAGAAATTATGACAGCAGAAATGAAAAACTCATGGATAGGTTGGGAGGTAAATAGAATTTCTCAGGCAAAAGAGCAAACAAAAACAAAGAGATGGAAAAGGACAGAAAAAAAAATCTGAGTTCCAGTCCAGGAGGTTAAACATCTAAGTAGTGAGCGTTCCGGAAAGAGGGAACACAAAACATGAGGGAGAAAATTTTAAAAATAAACAGAAAATTTTTTTTTGCCAAATTGAAGTTCTTGATTTTTTAGACTGGGGGTCAGCAAACATGTTTTCTAAAAACCCACAGATGTTTTAAGCTCTGTAGACCACAGTCTGTCACATCATTCAACTTAGCTGTGTAATGCCATAGACAATATGTAAATGCATGAGTGTGGCTATGTACCAATAAAACTTTACTTATAACAACTGTGGCAGGCCAGATTTGGCCCATTAAACAGGGGCTTGGCCACAGCTGGAACCTCTGTTCTAGATGGTAAGGACCCACTAAGTACTCAGCACATGAGTGAAAACTGTCCTTTATTAAGACACAGCATCATGAATTTAAGGAACAAGAGGATTCTTAAAGTTTCCACAGAGGAATAAGTGGGATACATAACAAAGATCTAGACTCAGAATAGTACTGGACTTTTCAACGGTATTTCTGGAAGCTAGAGAAAATTGTATTAAATCTGGATTTCTACCCATTGGAGGGTGAGGGTAGAACAAAGGCATTTTAGACATGCAGGGTCTCAGAAAATTGACCTCCTGTGCACTGTTCCTCAGGATATGCCTGGCAAAATGAAGGAAAGAACAAGATAAAGACCCAGGAAATAGAGGTTCCAACAGAAGATAGAGGTGAAGATATCTTCAGGATAATGGTGAAGGAAATCCTAAACTGAGAGCCAAGCAGCAAGCCCAAGAGCAGCTGGGATCAGACTGGGGAAGGAGAGAAGGCTCTGGGAGAGGATTTCCAAGAAGATAAAATTGTTACAACACCCACTGAGTTTGAACATACTGAGGAGAGACCTGTACAAATGGCAGAGAGGTTGGGGATAAATTAGTAAGAAGTACATAGGAAACTAAGCAAATAAGCAAACAAAATCATCATCAACTCAAGGGAAAACAAAAAGTTGTGCAAGAAAGAAAAAATAATCCTAACAATGTTATGTGGCCAGTGAGTCGCATTTATACAGTCAAAATAATGAAAACACCGAATAGAGGTTTAGCTAACCTAGCATATAGATCACGTTGTTCCAATTCTCTTCATCTTTGTTTCTCCAGCAACAAAGTACTAATAATTCTCCTCTTTACCTTCTGCATAAACAGACACATGAAGATTTTATTTCACTTATCTGTCCTATGTACACTGGATTGCTTTAGGTTTTACAATATTTATTCAATAAATATTTAGCCCTGACTATGGCCATAGCATTGAAGTCCTGTAAGGGATATAACAGGAACAACATAAAGGCCTCATAAGGAGCTTAAGTCTAGAAAATTTTTACAATGGTACAAGGCAATAAAGAGATGTCAAAAGCCATGAGTCATCCCTGCCTGCAGACTTGCCCTCCCTCACAGAAGAGTCTAAATGATATATTAAAAATGCAAATCTCAACACAAACACACACCTCCTCCCCTCCTTCACTTTAATGGCTTTCCATTAAATTCAGGATAAAATCCAAGGCTCTTAGCATGACTTTATAAGGCCCTTCTTTATCTGGGTCCTGCTTCAGCCTTTGTTCTATATACTGAGCTATAAACAGCTCTCTCGGTGCCAGGCTCCCTTGAGCCTGTAACGTACCCTGTCATCTTCTTCAGATTTCGTGTGGACAACACTTACTCCTTTAAAATCTAGACCACTTGTCACTTTTTCTCAGGGCTCGTGACAGCGGACAAGGCCAGGTGCACATCCTACGTGATCTTTGGGAACCTGGCCTGACTGTGTATCAGAGACAGGGAAGTGGCACAGAAGGCCCCTCTGGACGGCTACCGGTGGGGGCTGCTGATAACCGCTTCTCTTCTCCTTCCACATCCCTGCAGACTCTCTGCCAATGGCCTGGAGGAAGGAGAGGCTTCTCTCCGAGGCACAGGATGGAAAAAAACAGGATTTACAGACTTGTCTGCATATAAATTCCAGTGTTAGCTCTTCACCTTTGAGCTCAGTTTACTCATTTGTGAAATAGGGAGAGCAGCACCTTTCTTTTAGAGTTGTTCTGTGAGAGGTAAATGACAAAATGTACGTGAGTGTCTGACACAGAACAGATGCTGAATAATGATAGTCTCTAACAGCCCCCCATACCCCAGATGCAGCCACCACAGCTCCAGGAATATATGCAGTTTCCCACAATACCATGGTAAATAAACTTCAACCCAGGGTGAATTATTTCAATGAGCAGCAATGACTCTGAACCTGAGTGGCCCAAGCACTGCTCTACACGGTCTCAAGGAAAAACCTAAGCTACTCTCCTTCTTTAGTTCCTCCTTTGAATTCCTCGGGATCAGGGAGACCCATGGCTTGGGCCCCCTAGAGCTGACCTTCATTAAAAATAAAGACTTCCTACTTTGGGCAGAAGGGTTTCTTAACTTTATGCCAGAGCTGGAAGGCTATTATGGGAGTGGCCTGAGAGGGTGGGGAGGAAGAAAAGTAACACTTGCAGCCCAACCACATCCTTCATCCTAGTTGAATTTGTGTTACACTGTCCTCAGCTTTGCCAAGCTGCTGCAACTGAGTCACCTCTGTTAGAGGTTGAGCAAAAAGTCATACGCAAAGCTAGATTAGACTCTCTTCCCTTTCCTTCTCCCTTCCTTTTTCTCTTTCCTTCCTTCCTTCCCTCCCTCCCTCCCTTTTTCTTTTCTTTCTCTCTCCCTTTCTTTTCTTTTAAAATTCTTGATTTAAATTTAATTTAGTTAACATATATACTGTATTATTAGTTTCAGGGGTAGAATTTAGTGATTTATCAGTTGCATATAAGACCCAGTGCTCATTATATCAAGTGCCCTCCTTGATGCCCATCACCCGATTACCCCTTCCCCACCCACCTCCCCTCTAGCACCCCTGTTTGTTTCATAGAGTTCAGTGTCTCTTATGGTTTGCCTCCCTATTTTCATCTTA